>NW_026920532.1:0-17665 GCF_032062105.1 Saccostrea cuccullata | reverse complement strand
GGTGTTTCGGAGCGAGGCGCCAGATTTTGCATGTTGTATGTCCACTGTGTTTGCTATATTATTACCTGTTTTTCCATACAATAAACAGTGGTAAGTTTACTCTATCGTTTTCCCTCGATCTCGGCTCTGTAGCGGAGCGGAAACACGATACAGACCTACATTTGGAATGTTCAAAGACTATGTTGACAGCTTTGGTTACAGTATTCCACCAATTTTCACCAAAATCATTTGAATAGTCATATGATGTTTTGCTCCTATGGTATTCAGAGCCACCATCTTCAAAATTAAAATCTGTGCAAACTTTACCAGACTCAGGATTGGAGCGTATTACTTCCATCCACTCAGGCAGGTCCACTTGATTGTTTTGAATGTTTTCTTGGGTAAGGAATCATCTGGCTTCTTAAGTCTTTCCCTCTCATGTCTGCTTTAATAAAATTAAGTTTCTAATTTTAATAATAAAAACTGAGAATTTTTTCTGTCCAAGAAATTTTTCCGTCTTTTCATCTTTAATGTCAGAAAGTGTACACCAGTTTGGCCAGTGAAGCAATAATGAAGTTTTACAATATTTTTAATCTTATGACCAGTGTGCCTGAGTGAGACCAGAAATGACAGTGACTTTACTACATTTGCAAATGAATTGATATAATGAAGAATTATCATTTTTATCTCTGGAAATATATTAATCAACAATAATATTGTGGATTTTGTAATTGTGGTATTTCCAGATTAGTCAAGTATTCTATTTCCTGGTAATCTTACTGAAAACAATAACTAGGTCGAAAAAGAGGAATGGAAGAAAGCTAATAGGATACTTCAACTGAAGAAATGTCCCTTTTAACCGTGTCGATTAAAATCTTCGTACTGTGTGATTTGGCAGTTGCACCACAAGATTCATTTGCACAATTGACCACATCAGAGAAGAGATCTGAAAGAGCACCAGTGGAGTCATTTCTTAAATACTTAACCTGATATGTATTTTTTTAGAGCAATAATTTCATCTACACGAGGATCACTTTTTTACAGAATTAGAGAAATATCGCTATTTGCTCTCCAGTCTTGTGTATGGAAGTGAGAGTGTTAAACAAGAACAGGGTGGTCTCTCTCCATTTCTAGACGCAAAGATCAATTTCGGTCTTTCACTGAAGCAGGTGATAAACGTAATTGCTTAGGAAATTCCATTCTGCAAGTTTTTTTTTCATAATTATTGTATCGAGAGGGTTGCAGGCAGTAATCCGAGCAACGGTGCAGATTGAAGCGATTTGTCAAAAGCAAGTGATATTTCTATTACATCAACAGAGGTTCCAGTAGTTTCAGAAACAAACATTGAAAGCAATCGTCTGAGTGATTTGAAGTACAATTCTGCACAACTGCCAGTAGTAGAACATGATGCAACTTCATTTATTTTCAAAGCTCTTAATTCCTTACCCCTTGATCCGAATACTGAGATGTCCCCCCTAAAATTCCCCCAAGTAAAGAATTTTTTTAAAACAAATGTATCACCATCTTCAATAATTTTCTTTTTCAACTTTGTTGGTTACCAAGTTTCTGTTTAATGATAAAACTACTTTGTTCTAAAGCTCTTTTTCGCATAATCATGTTGTGAACAACCAATTTGAAACAGGGGTGCTTTGCAAACCTGCCATCTGCATACCATAATAAATGACAAGCCCATTGTTCCATATATGATACAGTAATTGGTCTATTGATATAAAAATCACCGAACCCATAGGAAAAGAGTGCATGGAAAGCAAGGGTAACAAATGTTAAGTTATAAATTCAGATACGGGAGTGTCACCTTTAGAGGGCCAAGGCATAGTAAGAGTGCCTTGTCTATTAACAGTAACGTTCCCATGATTTTGACCTAAGATTTCCTCAATTATTTTCTGGACCTTTTGTGAATATTTACATTAGAGCCTGGTTGCTGAGCACCAGAATTTGTATAACCCTCGGTTACACCTTTTAACTGTTCAGATGATGGTCCTTTGTTATGAATTGCAATGTCTTTACATCTGTTAATTGTCCATCTTGGGGAATTGTTTGAAAACCTGTTTTTACTTGTGATATCAGAATCCCCAAGCTGATTATCAAGAAACTTACATACAAAGATGAGGATATGTTGAAAATTACAAATTGTTCAAAGCATTACCCTGAAGCAAAGTGCGTGCTTAATACGCTGGATTGTTTTTTTTACCATCTTAAGGTTGTTCAATACTCGGACTCGGAAATCCTTACAGGGGCTGGGGGGTTACAGCCATTTTCAGACTATTTCGATCTCCTATAGAGGAAGACTTCCATATAAAGATATACAAAAATGATTAAATTTTAAAACTAAAATGTATGATTTTTTTCTTTGCCAAATGGTAGTTGTCAGCTTAAGATACTGTATCTAAAAAAATAATTTAAATCTCGTGGTTAATTTGTGATTAATTTGTTGACCCCCAGCCTCCTTAATAATTTAAATTTCATGTGGTAATCTAGGAAAAAGTCTGGCTGGTTCATTATACCACCGCTCCGAAGAAGAGGGGGGTATACTGTTTAACCCTTATGTGTCTGTCGGTGCTTTCAGCTTAACATTTTTGGTTGCAGTTTTCTAAGCAACTACTCATCACAGATGCTTGAAATTTTAAAACAATTTTTTCAAAAGCTTCCCATATGGTGGGATTTATTTTTGTTCAAATCCGATGTCAACTTCCTGTTTATCCGTGTGTGTCTCCGTTTCATACATAACAAATTTTTGTCTCAGTTTTCTCAGCAACTACTCAGAAAATGCTTGAAATTTAAAGCAGTCTTCTTTTAGGCATGCCATATGGTGGGATTCATTTATATATTAATATCACTTCCGATGTCAACTTTCTGTTCATCCTTGTGTCTATCAGTTTCATACATAAATTTTCGTCGCAGTTTTCTCATCAAATACTCATCGCAAATATATTTTGATTTGATTTCTATCCCTATAACAGCGCCTACAAATATCACTTTTGACCATATTCATTTCAAGTCTTCTCCCATTGAACAAAATTTAAAGGTATATTAAAGACATTTGCTTAATTTCGAAGGCCCTGATAGAATCCATAGCTTAATTGTAATGAGCATTTTCATCAAGAGGGCGAGGGGTGGAATATCATCAGGATTCAATATATACTTTTCTGATTGTGTTTTAATATTTAAAAGAATTATTTTGTTCACTTCTGGCTGCATAAATTCGATACGTTTCATTTTCTCTAGGCTCTCCATAACAAATTTCCTACAAAGTTCTTGAATTTTTTTTCATGCTATGGTGAAGTTTTTTTTAAATTTTTTTCTTTTGCCGATCGCGAGATGCGATGAACATATTTAAGTCAGCAGGTCCTTTTCTGTTTGGTGTTATGTTTATTTTTTCATTTTCACTACATGTTGTAAATGTATTTTGTACTTTAGACTGGTGATACGACGTGTTTTTAATGACCCCTTCGAAGAAGGGAGGGCACATTGCTTTGCTGCCGTCTGTCGGTCCACAATCAGTTTCCGTTCATTATCTTCGCAGAGGTTGCACATATTTAAATGAAATTTGGTACAGTATACAGATTTATCATAATAATATCTAGGTAAAACACGCCCCCTCCCAATATATTTGGAATTTTCCTAAGTGCAAAAGGCATAACTAGATCCAAAATGGGTCGATCGTACTCGAAACAAATCTCGACCTAGATATTCAGGTATGATAAACTAGAACTGTCCAAACGGGACAAAATACCCCCCGCTGGGTTTTTCAGAAGTAAGTTTTTCCATAATAAAGATATGTATCACACATGAATTATGAAATTTTTCTTCCAGTGACCTTGAAGTTCCCCAAATGACCTCGGGTCAAGGTCGTGACACACCCTTGGGTCATTGGCAATCTTTGTGTGAAATGAGAACCTACCAAGTTTATCCATAAAAAAGATATGGACCGGACACAAATTATGACATTTTTCTTCCAGTGACCTTGAACTTCCCCAAATGACCTTTGGTCAAGGTCATGACAAACCCTTGGGTCATTGGCAATCTTTGTGTGGAATGAGAACCTACCAAGTTTATCCATAAGAAAGATATGGACCAGACACAAATTATGAATTTTACTTCCAGTGACATTGAACTTCTTCAAATGACCTTGGGTCAAGGTCATGACACACCCTAAGGTCATGGGCAATCTTTGTGTGAAATGAGAACCTATCAAATTTATCCATAAGAAAGATATTGACAGGACACAAATTATGAAATTTTTCTTCCAGTGACCTTGAACTTCCCCAAATGACCTTGGGTCAAGGTCATAACACACCCTTAGGTCATGGGCAATCTTTGTGTAAAATGAAAACCTACCAAGTTTATCCATAAGAAAGATATGGACCGGACACGAATTATGAAATTTTTCTTCCAGTGACCTTGAAGTTCCCCAAATGACCTTGGGTCAAGGTCATGACACACCCTTTGATCACGGGCAATATTTGTGTGAAATGAAAACCTACCAAATTTACCCATAAGAAAGATATTTACCGGACACGAATTATGAAATTTTTCTTCCAGTGACCTTGAACTTCCCCAAACGACCTT
The DNA here is from genome assembly GCF_032062105.1 of Saccostrea cuccullata. NCBI lineage: Eukaryota > Metazoa > Mollusca > Bivalvia > Ostreida > Ostreidae > Saccostrea > Saccostrea cuccullata. Next base: position 13,096 of record NW_026920532.1, on the reverse strand, counting down.
GGTTCAAGGTCGTGACACACCCTTGGGTCATGGGCAATCTTTGTGTGAAATGAGAACCTACCAAGTTTATCCATAAGAAAGATATGGAACGGACATGAATTATGAAATTTTTCTTCCAGTGACCTTGAAGTTCCCCAAATGACCTTGGGTCAAGGTCATGACACACCCTTAGGTCATGGGTAGTAGATTCTAATGTCCCTCCGTAAGAAAGATATGGACCGGACACGTTTGCACAGACAGACGGACAGCTAGACAGACTGACAAGGTGATTCCTATATACCTCCCCCCAAACTTCGTTTGCGGGGGGTATAATGAGTATACCAAATTTCATTTCAGCATGTACAACCTCAGCGAAGAAAATGAACGGAAACTGCAAAATAATTGGAATATTTCTCCAATTTTGAGAGAATTCTCCGAGGTGCACAACTGAAGGCGTGGTCCTTCGTTTGAACAAACTTGAATTCCCTTCACTTAAGGATATTTTGTGGCAAGTTTGGTTGAAAGAAGAAGGTATGGTTTAAGCTTTATTTTGCCCTAAAAATGTTATGTCATCAAAAAGTTTTGAAACTGGCTTAAATATTAGTTAAGTATATGATTTTGATAAATGAGGAAAGAATATGGCGCAAAAAATTACCATTCTGCAAATATGACGTCATAAATGTGATGCATTTTTATATTTTTAACAGAAAATGCCTCAAATTAGCCAATCTCAAGGGTAATTTTCCTTTAGAAAATAGTGTCCACAGCCGTCGCCCACTTTAATTTTTTGATATTTTGTGCAAAAAACAATAAAAAATCACATATCTCAAAATCTTTGTGGGCGATGCCTGTGGACAATATTTTCTGAAAGAAATTCCATTGAAAATTGGCGTCTTCTGCAACTTTTGAAGAAAATACGGGAAAATGCTCATGTTTATGACGTCACAGTTGGTATTTAAAACACGTGTGAGAAAGATGATTTGTACGATTTCTCTGCATGGAATTTCAATGATTCAGAAAACATTAGTTTTTATCTTTTACACCATTTTTAATTTTTAGAAAACCACAAGGCAAGATTTGTATAGAAACCATACCTTGTTCTTGGCCCAGTCGTTCTTGACAAGAAGTGGAAAATGTGAAAAGTTTACAGACGGATGCCGGACAAAATGTAATCAGAAAAGCTCACTTCGGCACAGGTGAGCTAAAAAATGAGACGTATTCCGATGTATCTATTAAACAAAAGACCTCACCGTTTCCTTCAATTTACCAGGTAATTCTGTATATTTTGTAATCCTAGATTGGATAGGTTTATTAAATAAAATTTGCTTGTATTGATATCATTACACTAAAAGACAAGTTATTCAATGTTGTCATTCCGATTAAAATCCATGTAAGTGCGTTTGTCAATCAGGCATTTACATTGAAACCTAATCATTGTCGATGTTATTTTCTTGTGAAGAGTTCAGGGTTCAGGAGTCTTAAGCTTTTTCCTAGAACCGACATGAAGAAACCAACTTTTGCAATTTTAGCCATACTTTTGGTTTGTCATATTTTAACCATACATTCGTTTTATCTACGAGGACAAATACAATTACCAACACAAGGTAAGCATTGTCGATAATACCGGTAGTTAATTTAAAGTTTCCAACTGGTTGAATGTTTAATGCAAATTCTTACCACCACCACCCTCCCCCCTTTTTCTCCTCCGAATAATCACACAACAAAAGGATTTTCTTCGAACAAAATAATCAAGACAAAAAATGAATTAAGAAATTACATAATTGTATAACTAAAATGCACATTTTGTATGTGTGAAAACAGGATACAGTAAAGCGCTGCGCGACGGTCAAAATATTATTTTTAATGTCTTAAATTTAGGTTTTTAAAAAAAACCTTTGATTTATCTATCTGTCTCTTTGTTAGTCTTTAGTAAGCGTTTTCAATTAATTAAATTAAACTGCCATAAAATTCACCTTTCCTGTTTAGAGTCTTAAATCTGAATTTAAGTACAAAAAAATTAAAAAGATGATAAAAGACTTAATTAGTAGTCATCCATAATGGAAATTCTAATCAGAGTCACCTTTGTGACATTTCTTGTGTTGTCGCCAATTAACAAATTCTATGCATGTGCAAATACTCGTCTGTTTATTATTAGCTCCACTGGTTGATAGTTGCTGGCTGTTAACTATTTTTTTTTTCAAAATGCTACTCCTCTTTCCATGTTTGTCTGATTTCAATATATCTTGACACACAGGTAGACAACACTAAGATAATTATATAATTTTGTTTTATCAGTTTTTGGTTTCAATGAACGATCTTGTCATGGTAACTAAGAATAGAAATTTCTATGAAATGCTTTCAAAAATGCTACTCCTCCTATAGTTTTAGTGTGGTCTCAATATCACCCCTGTCAACGCGCGATCGACAACACCGATCGTTAAATTCAACTACAAGAGGAAGATGGGGTTAAATAAAACAGTTTTTTGTCATATTCGATTTCCCTTCAACATTTCTGACTTTTGAGGTGCAACTAGACATGTTTAAGACCATGAAAGTCCTTTACTCATTAAAAATCACCTTATCTTTTGTAAAGTTAAGTTTTCCTTGAACATAATTGCCCAAACGTTACACACGAAGCTCGTTTAAGTGGTATTTCTTACCTTACTACGTATACCCGACAGCCCAAAAGGCACATTTGCAATTCTATATGCGATCGTACAACTAAGAAAGTATGATAAACATGCGATCGTGCAACATGAAATTTTTAAAATACTTTTAATGAAACATAGTACATGTAATAGGTAACCATGTGGTTTGGGCAGAAAGTTTGTTAAAATAGAAAGGAACACCGAGCATTTGATTTTCGAGAGGGAAAGAGCGAATTTGACTGACGCTCTAGTATTTACTATTAGTTGAATAATGTCCACATTTTAAGAAAATTGAAAACTTCATGGAACCTGTAAGCTTGTTACTATTTGATGAATGCAATTGTCACTTGATCATTTAAAAAAAAGATACTGACAGAGTGTTACAAGGGCCGAATTTTTGTATTATAGAAAAAAAGTTTTATTGTCCATGGAATGGCAGTTTAGTTACAGGAGTCGGCATATATTATATCAAAGACTGAAATTTTCAGAAAATGAAAAAAAACGTATTTATACTATAAATATAATGATCAAAGGAATTGGAATATCTAGCAATTTTACAGAAATTTTCAGTAAATAAAAAATGTGTTATATATGCACGTGTTATTATAACAACATCATCTACAATATACTTGTATATTTTTTTTACTGAAAATTGTTATATAATTATTGCATTTTTTAAAAAATTGATTGACAATATCGTGAAAGTTGAAAAGCATGCCAACTCATAATAGGTTACTTTGATAAACTTTATTCAATTCTTTATGGCCCTAGAGTAGACAACTCATCGGGATATCAACATATTAATTTAACTAAAATCACGCACGCACAGTGTAGAATCGGGGGGGGGGGGGGGTGTTAAACTTTTTAATTAAAGACGTACAGTGTAGAATCGGGAAGGGGGGTGGTGTAAACTTTTTACTTCAAGAATAGGCTGGTTGCGCTCTTTTTTGCAGTATAATCAATTCGGGGTAATTTGCAGCTGGTTATTTATGGATATTTGGTTGTTTAAACACCGGGTGACCCCCTCCCTCCACCCCACACAAACATCTCTTATAGCACCTCTTTATTAATGCAAGACAATTCTAAGAGTTAAAAACGGTATATAACAATGACTGGCTGCCTAATGCCTAATTTCAATGTAAAATATATATTATACATCAGAATAAACTCTTTGACAAGAAGTATCTCAGATTTGTGCTATGCTAATTTCATGTGTTGTACGATCGCTATTTCCAGGTTGTACGATCGCTTCATAAAAAGATGCATGTCGTTGACGATCGCCTCGCGGTGGTCAAATTTCTCAGTTCAATTTTGTTTTGAGGATAATGTATGTAGTTTTAATTCTAAAAATATTTTGATTATACTTCCAAGAAACATTACATAACAAAAGCAGCAAATGTTGGTAGATAATAACAACAATAAACTATTTCAAAGCATGGAAATTTGATGTTTTCAACATTGTCGATTTGGTCGGTAATATTTGAACAGAAACTGTAGAAAATTATCTGAATTAAATGATTTCTAATTTTGTTTACACCTGGTTACACTCCAGCACATACAAAACTATTTAAAACTAGTGCTAATTGTAACGGGAACCGTTACAGATGTTCCCCAAACGCTCCCCAACTCCTTTTTGGTGCAATATTCCCTGTAAGCTTCATTAAAAAAGACAAACTCTGCGCATTTTTGACTTTAACAACGTTTTCTCAGAAGGATACCAATTATATTCAAATTTTAGCATTGCACATGTGCGCATGTGAATGCATGTGCGTTATGATCATATCATCTTGTCTACACTATCTACATATCTTAATATACATTATATTAAAGCATTCATTCCAAAAGTATGAAAAATCACTCTTTCAAACGTATTTTTAGTTTCACTCGTTCCAAATAAACGCACGTGCGTGCACGTGCATGATGACCATACCTTCTTGTAGGAGTCCCTTATATCTATCTATATTCTTAATCCCATCCTGTTTGGTTGAAAAACAAGGAAGTTATAGCCATTTCAAGTTCAAGCCAATCGGATTGCAGCACACGTGCATGCGCGTGATTTCATGATTTTTTTCTACATCATATTGTAGTATATCCCAATGCATGACTATGTTTTAGATTTCAAAGCATTTCGTCAAAAAACAAAGGAGATATATCCATTTAAAGTTTCAGCCAATCAGATTGCAGCACGCGGGCATGCGCATGCTTTCATGAAAATTCTTATATATCACGCTGTAGATCTTCATAATGTAGGTTTATGTTCAAAATTTCAAAGGATTATGACAAGAAACAAGAAAGATATTGAGACTTTAGTTTCAGCCAATCAGAGCGAAGCGCACGTGCATGCGCGTGAGATCTTACTTTTTTGACCATGTCATTTTGTCTATCTTTCTAATATATACTTATAATATGAATTTCAAAGCATTTCATCAATAATTTAAATAGTTACGTCTGTATCAATTATATTGGACATTTCTCGTGTTGCACGTGCGAGCTCTTGCAAGCACATGTGCATGCACATGCTTTCATGATAAATCTTATATTACAGGCTGTAGATCTCCCTAATGTATGACTATGTTCAAAATTTCAAATGATTTTATCAAAAAACAAAAAAGATATTGAGACTTTAGTTTCAGCTAATAAAAGCGAAGTGCACGTGCATGCGCGTGCGATCTTGCTGTTTTGACCATATCATCTTGTGCATACTACTAATATATCCTTACATTATAAGTTTCAAAACATTTCGTCACAAAATAGAAAAGTTACGGTTATATCCATTATATATTGGTCATTTTAAGTTTTGCACGAGCGCGCTCTTGCAAGCACGTGCACGCAAAATGACCTTGATTCCGCAAATCTACATAACATGCCCACTTACCCTAAAAAGGTTTCACTTAAGTCGGATGTGTAGTTTACAAGATCACTCGCGGAAAAGATTTTCCCAGGAAGAAAAATAATAATAATAATAATAATAAGAATAATAATAATAAGAAACAGAGTAAAAACAATATGTTCCCCAACTTCGTTTGGGGAACATAATTACCCCCTACAATACTTTCTTCTTCAATGTTATGATCGGTGTTGCCGATCGCGCGTTGACAGGGGTGAATATAACTTGACAAACAAGTAGTCTACACTAGGATACATAATTCTTGATATCGATTTCAGATTTTAATGAATGTTATTGCCATGGTTCCTAAAAATAGAATTTGCTTTCAAATACTTTCATACTCCTCAAGTTTTGGTATGAATTTGAAATAATGCACGCAGATACTACATGTAAGATACATAATTGTCTTTATTGTTTTAGATGAATGATGTTGCCATGGTAACTAAAATTGAATTTAAAAAAAAAAAATATTATTTTAAAAGTCTACTCCTAAGATTGTAGTCTCTTGCAATCTTGCCACAAAAGGAGACTAAATCAAGGATCATTATTCTATTTATTCCTGTGGAAAAGTTTCAAGTCCCACTACTACTTTTTAATCCCTTTGTTATAAGTACAAACCGATAGAGCTACAGTCTCGACAGACTTCTGGTTAATTATTAAAATGAAACTTCTGTTTTATATTTCCCCTCTAATTACTGTGTCAATTAGAAGAGAATAATTATGTAATAAAATCCGTTGCAATTGCTGTCCTTTGAATAATTCCTACTTTCTAATAAAATGAAATATTTTGAAGATTAATTAAAAGTACAGTGACTGGTTAAGTATATTTGTTTACCTGTTTTTGTTCATTTACTTCTTAGGTCCAGTAACCCAAAACTTTGGCAATCCTATATGTGCCTACTGTAGATTTGTCAGCCTTCCTCAGTGCTCCTATTTTTGCAGTGGTGGGTTCGCTCCATCGCCAGTACCTCCTACAGGGTTCCCATGGGCCATCCCCGGCTCTTTCGTACCCAGCTACCGATATTTTTAAGGATTCGTTTTTGACACACATTCAATTCATATCTTAAGAATAAAATTGTAATAAAGAATTTTAATTCAATAATTATACAGAATTCCAGTTGTTTTTACGTCAACAGTGTGACCTACAATGTATTGCTATTAGCACCTATTGAAATCTTCTTCACTCCTGAACATCAAGCAGTCAAAACGTTGGTATGATTGCCATAAGCATCGGGTCCTCTACCAAAATTGTGAAATTTATGGCCCCATTCAGGGCCAGGGGTTCTAGTGCTAGGGCGGGGTTATATAGATTATATAGTAGCTGTAATAATGTAGCTCTCTCCTTTGGGGGGGGGGGGGGGGAGGAGGGCTACAACTCCTTAGAATCTCCGTAATGGTGCAAGTGAGGGAGTGATTCACTCCCGCATGGATTTCGGCTTAAATTATCAGTAAAGGGCTATTTAATTAACATTTCATACCTGAACTCCAAAAATGTAGTTATGGAAAACATAAATCAATCCAAACGTACACAGAACAATCCATGTATCGGTTATTTTTCGTGTATCTGAACATCACAACTTGAATTTATCGGCCATGTTTACTGACCTTGGTCGGTTTTATTTTGTGACAGCTAATGAGACAAAGGGTTTCTAGGGAGCAGATCTCTTTAGGAATTACTTTATTTTAGGCATTAATATACATGTAGCTGTTTTGGGAAAAAATTGGCGCGTGGAATAGTTTTATTCATTAATGTTAAGTGACGCCATACGGCACAATCATTTAGTAACCAAAATCTACTTTACTAATTTATTGTAATTTCAAGCGCATGTCTCAGTGCATCACGCGAGAACTGTCATGAGTTCTGATGAGAGCGACTGGTAAACAAGCCGATTTACTTTGTGGTTTTCGCGTTTAACGGCTATGTTTATGACAATGAATAAATATATCGCCTTTCTATAAAAGTTAGTTGAATGTCAAAACCGTTTATTTTGCCTGCATTCGCCCGTATTTAAAAAATATATTTGCGCCATTACGGAGATGCTCTGGAATTGTGGCCCATAACAAGAGGCCCACGGACCTTATAGGTCACCTGAGTATCATGTAACAACTTTCCAGCGATCGTATTTGGTTCGTGTTTTAATCCAAAAGCCATGAAATTCACAAATTTTGAAAGAGGCACCATTGCTTTTCAAAGGGCAGATTTCAAAGCATTAATTTATTTTTAGTCAAAGTACCCCCATGGTACCCCTGACCCAGTGGCCCTGAATTTATCTATTTTGAAAGAGGACCCTCTCTTCATTATAAGGCCAGCATTTTTTTTATGTTTAGGTTTAGTTATGAACATGAGAAAAAAAAGTCCCGAAGGAAAAGGAAATTAAAAAAAAATTTGGATAAATCAATTGTACATTCTTTTTTTTTATGCTATTCTAATAGGCTCCTTACCACTGGACACATAATGCTTACAAATAGGAAAGTAGAACATTTAATTGCTTATTTCATCATCTGCCAGTTTGGGCCAGTTATATAAATTTTGTGAAGTTGGTCAAAATATATTTTAAAAAATCAATTCTTTAAAAGTCTTTCAATATATCTTCATTTTTTTTATGTGTTAGGTGAATGTGTAGACATTGTTCTAAAATTTACTTGATGCCTAAAATTATAATTCCTATCATAAAACAGACAGGAAGTATTGGGGAGTACGGTGAACATTTTTTCAATTAAGTGTAAAATAATTTCTCTGGCTGATACAAATGATACTACATGCCTGTATATATTTGTATATTCTTGCCTTTTAATAGTTGAATTTTTTTTTATTTCTTCAGGTTATTGTTCATTTCTTCTGACCTCAAATGGACTTAACTTCTCCCATAGTTTTATTCATTACATCTGATGCATAAGCAACCCTTACCTGAAGAATGATGCTTAGACTGTAAGCTATAACAGAGACCTAATCAATGTCGCTGGCAATATGCAATAGCTACCACGGGCAGTTTAAAACCTGGGGGAGGAAAATAATTTACAGACAGAAACTTTTGAAACGAATACATAATTATCTCACCAGCATGTCATTGTGCAACAAAGTCGTCAGCATATTATTTGTCCTTTGAACGGGTGAAACGTTTTGAATGGCACTCGAATCGATGAATTTTACACTACACCAAGCTATATAAGTATCTTCTCAGATCTAGCTTTATTTACCCGCCGTTTCATCTTAAAACCGGAAGTGCGAGTTCGTAAATTTGAAATCTCGATCCCGACTCAAATTTGACATCGGAAAGAAAAAAATTGTTTTATTTTTTTCTGAAAATTCAAAACCTTGAGCGGAGGCTTTGTACAACTGAAAATAAAATAAATCCTGGCCTTAAATATGTAATTAGATCATTAGCATGTTAACCAGGAGCAAAGGATAAGATGTTCAAAGAATTCATGCAATTCACTATATAATCATTAGAGCCCCACCCTAAAACAAGAACCCCTGACCCTGGGGCCATAAAATTCACAATTTTGGTAGAGGCACTCTCATCATAACTATGTACTTAGTTAGTTTATTTAATACCCAGGAGCAGAGAAGAAGATTTTCAAAGAAATAATGTATTTTCACTATATAATCAACAGAGCCCCGCCCTAACACCAGAACCCCTGACCCTGGGGCCATAAAATTCACAATTTTGGTAGAGGCACTCTTGCTCATCATAACTATGTACTTTGTTGGTTTATTTAATACCCAGGAGCAGAGAAGAAGATTTTCAAAGAAATAATGCATTTTCACTACCTACTTATTTAGCCCCGCCCTAGCACTAGAACCCCTGACCCCAGGGCCATGAATTTCACAATTTTGGTAGAGGACTCATTGCTGATTACAATCATGCAAACAGTTCGATTGCTTGATGTCCAGGAGTCAAGAAGAAGATTTTTAAAGATTGCATTAATTTTGATAGATTTAGCCCCACCCCTCAGTCTCAGGCCCCAGGGGGACAGTAACTATGAAATTCACAATTTTTGATCTTCTTTACCCATAGATGCAATATGCTAAATTTGGTTGAATAGTTTCAGAGAAGAAGCTGAAAATGTTCAAATGTTAACGCACGACGAACGACGCACGACGGACGACGACGGACGAAAACGGATGGCAATAGGTCACCTGAGTTTACTCAGGTGACCTAAAAATATCGGAGAGGGCTACATTATTGCAGCTAATTATGTAGTTAAAGTGCATTTCTTATTCTTTTTCCTGGGTATCAATCAAACTTAATGAAAAATACGATATACCAGGGTTTCTCTTCTAAAATACTGAATTTCATGGCCCCTGACTTGGGGGTTCTGGTGTTACATGTAGGGCGGGGTCATATAAAATATACATGTATACTGAAAATGCATTAATTCTTTAAATTCATCTCTGAACCCGGGTATTAAACAAACTAAATACATACATAGTAATGATGCTTCTTTGATTTTAATTCAGAAAAAAAAAACTAGAATAAAAGAAAACAGTTGGGTTTTTTGTTAATTGCAGCATTTTTAAGCATTTCTTCTTGACAATCAATTTCTCTAAATTAAGGTGGAGCTTTCGTATACTTTATTTAAATTCAAATAAAAAAGTTCCGAAAGTGTTTAGGAAAATTAAATTTAGCATGCACTAATTATCTACTGCATTTATGCTCAGGGCTACGTAAAATCTCCCTGAAAGCTGACGTTAAAATATTACTCGAAATATAATTCAGAAATGAGTATGTTTAATGAGAATATATTAGGACGTAATAAGCACTTAATTGTCTTGACTTTATTTATCAAAGAAATAAAACTTCTGGTCTTGACATGAGGATATTTTTTGTAATTTTGGCTTTAGTTTTGATCTTTGAGATAATAACAGTCAACCCATCTATTCTCTATGGACAATTACTTAATCTACATCCAGGTAAGATTTTCATATACTGAGTTAAAAGCTTCAGAGATAAAATGCTTTTAGATATAATTTTTTATATTTGATTTAAAGCTTACTTTGCTTATTTGAATGTATTTTAGAGCATAGTAAGGTCTGATGGCTATAAAATTCGAAAAGTATTTAAATTCAGTAACTCGTACAAATTGGAAGAAGAGCTAATATAGTTAGTTGGTAATGTGATTTCGACTCCGAAGACGATCGAGTCATTGCAATCTTCTTAAGTTAAGGCCATTCCAAGTTTTTTCTATGTTTAGCGTCCGCCTTGGTTTTTGACACCCCATATGAGAAAAAACACACAATAACAGGAGTCCTGAAATTGATAAATCTAGTCAAAATTTTTGAATTTTGTAAATTTCTTCAATTAATTCTGTACAGTAAGTTATACTGGATGTATTGTAAGCATTTAATCCGTTGTTTTTGCTTAAGAATAGATATTTCTTCTATTAAAGCAGTTTAGTTAGATCAAATCATTTGAAGGACGTCATTTTTTTTTCACTTTTAAGCTTGTGTTTAATGTTTTGGCTTGTTTGTTTTTTGCGAATAGGTAGGTAGGTTTTTGAAAGATGAGTGGACGCTAAAACAGAGAAAAAACTTGGAATGGCCTAACAATTATTTAGATATACGTGATTAGATGTATTCTTCTCAAAAGAAGTATACTTAAGATGCAACTCATTCATTCACTTATTGGAATACCAACCCCCCAACCCCATCCCCCGGAAAAATCGATGTTTTTTATATTTTAAAAGCTTTATGTTATTGGTCCACTGTCCAGTTTAAGTGTGTATATTGAATTTAAGGCGAAGGAAATACATTTGTCTGAGGATAATTACTTCATAAATTCATGAATATTTGACCCCTTTATAATGTCGTGTATTTCAAATTACCATATGAATTAACATTTCCTTATTTAAGAAAAAAGAGAGTTAAAAAAGAAAGAGGTTAAAAAATCTACCACTGATATCTATTTTTAAAGTCACGTCGACTTCGAGTTTTCACTCATGATAAGACGCCAACACGTTCTCCTGGAGAGGTGAAAATTTTGACACTCGGTACTTACGGTCTTTGAGCACATATTGAAGGTTTTTTCTCAAACAAGCTTCTATTTTACATACGGTATCAACCGAAGGAGCTGTCTCCAAGTTACACAAGGGGATTTGAACCCACGAAGAAAGGATCTACTCCTTACTCTGTGACTCTTGAATCAAACGCTCTAAACCACTGCGTTACGCGGTCGAACAGCAGCCTAATAGTATGCCTGTACATGTATGTGTGTTGTTGTTTCCCAGTCAGTAAGCATTTTTTATGCTTTTCTAGTGGTAACAATTTCTTGATTGTTTACATTCATCAAACAAGTGGAATAAGTTGAAAATAGACATTGGCTCCCGTCCCCGTAGTTTATTCATAATTTAACTTTTGGGAATATAGCCAATTGGTGTACAAAAAATAGCACAGTATATATTACTAAAATTTTGACTCTCAATTAGCGTAAATAGAGGGAACCCCTGGTCAAGTGTTCCTCAGTCCCACAGTTCCACTTGTTTATAGTATACAATACTAAATGTGATATATATAGGATAAAACAGTATAATTCATAATTCAAAGTATAAATACAATACAGTAAAACTCGGTCATAACGAAGTCACTGGGACCTAGAAATTCACTTCGCTATATCCGTATAATTCGTTAAATTTATATAGATGGGGATCCAGGATAGCTTAGCTTCGCTATATCCGTGTTAGTACTAAACGAGTTTTACTGTATCTGTACATAATCATGCGGTTTTAATATTATGATACTGTAAGCTCCCCATAGGTGGCCTTTCACAGATGGGCTTACAGAACATGATTTTGTGACGTCTACCGTACGGGGACATGGTCAAAAGGGGACGGGGCACCAAGGTGACCGTAAACTCATAATTGTAAAGTTTTTTATTATAAGGTTCAAATAATAAATAGGTGTCCACTGTGTTGGGAGATAATTGCCTTAATTGATTCTCACCTGTATATTGGATGATCAGAAAGCTTTTTTATAATTCAATATTTTTTTGCCCCCCCCCCCTTCAAAGAAGGGAGGGCATATTGCTTTACTGCTGTCTGTCCGTCCACCATCAGTTACCGTTCACTTCCACCACAGCAGTTGAAATGAAACTAGTGCTAATTGTGACGGGAACCGTTACAGATGTTCCCCAAACGCTCCCCAACTCCCTTCTCGTGCCATATTCCCTGTAAGTTTCATTAAAGAAGGCAAAATCGATGCATTTAAGACGTAAACAACGTTTTTCCAAAAGTATACCAAGGCGTGCGCATGTGATTGCATGAGCGTAATGACGATATCATCTTGTCTACACTATTTAACTCATTTGCACGTGCACGCACGTGCATGATGACCATACCTTCTTGTAGGAGTCCATTATGTCTGTCTATGTTCTTAATCCCATCCTGTTTGGTTGAAAAACAAGGGAGTTATAGCCATTTAAAGTTTAAGCCAATCAGATTGCAGCGCACGTGCATGCGCGTATTTTCATAACAATTATTATATATCATATTGTAGGACATCTTAAAGAATGCTTATGTTTTAAATTTCAAAGCATTTTGTAAAAAAACAGAAAAAATATTGAGATTTTTGTTTCAGCCAATCAGA
>NW_026920531.1:0-17553 GCF_032062105.1 Saccostrea cuccullata | reverse complement strand
TTTCTTGGGGTGCATCTGCCTTGTCTAAAAAATGAAATTAATCAACAACAAAAAAAAACAAGGAAAAAAAAAAAACAAAAAAAAAAAAAACAACAACTCTCGTTTTCATGGAAGTTTAATAGCAACTAGATTTCAAAGAATTATTGTATCCTTCAACATAACATTAACAATATGACATGATTATTTACATACTTGAGACACCAACCGACCAAGTTCTTATTAAGCAAGATATTTTTTTTATTTTTATATGATTTGATTTAAATGTTCACTCAAAGACAGACATATCAAAGTTCTTACCATTCTGTTTTATGTCAACAAAAATGAATCGCACGCTAAATGACTCAAGAACAGAAATGGGAGCATCAGGCTCTGTTACTGTCAATGGTTTTCCTTCTTCCGAATTGGAAGTCCGAATTTCCGTAATAGATACATTGGACTGGGACAGATATCGGTAAAGCACATCGCCTATTCTCTGGTCAGCCTTTCCACTTATGAAAAAGTTTTTGGAAAGTGATAGAATTATTTCACAACATTCTTTAACCTTAAAATACGTGTGCCCGCCATGGAAAAAGAGTACTAAAGACGCAGATTTTTAAAGATTTGTTTGAAAGGGAATTAGTAAATTACTGGGAGAGCATATAGGTTTGTATACCACGTGATTTATTTCTCCATTGATATTCATAAGATACACTGTATTGTATAAACTTGAAATATTCTATTTCTACATATCTTTATGTTAAAACCTGCAAGCCTGTATAGTTTTGTATTTTGTTCAAGCCTCCGTCACAGTTACATAGCTAGAATTTTCTGTGATTCACAATTGACGACTCAGAATATTGTTTTTCCTACATTATTTAGGTCACCATAATGTAAGAAATTGCCGTTTTCAAATTAAAAAGGCGGTCGTAACTCCTCATGGAACGGTAAATCGAGTGTATTTTATAAAAATAGGCTCTCTTCTGTATCTTTAAATCGGCGGAGGAACTCTGTCAACTTGCAATAAACACTTACATTTCAACATCAATAAAGTGCCCCGCCACAGCATGATACGCCCGTCAAATATTGTTCAATAATCATAAATTGGTTAGGATGCAAGAAAATCAGGTAGCCATGATTAACAGATTGACAAAGATTTCAATTATCTATTTTCCATTTCTTATTATACATCTCTAAGAGACTTACAGTGTAGGGATTGATTTTAACAAATAATACTAGTGAGACATGACTGCAATTTGTAGCAAATATATAAAAATTGAAATTTAATTATTTTTTTTCAATTAACACATGTATAATTAGTTTTAATCATATTGTACAATACTAATTTAGTTTTAATCATACACTAAAACATCAATTTGTTTTAATTTCATTACACCTATTGAAAGATCTTTATCTGGACTAGCCATCAAGAACTCTTAATTAACACAACAACTATGAGGCCATTTCTTTTTGCCCAACTCCCAAGAGATGAATTAAGATAACTACTGCACCAGATCTAGAGGTGCTCTTGCTCCTGACAATAAACTCATTAATTTCTCTCTAATTTGACATGCAAATTACTGCTATCAAAATTCTTCTTGACCAGTGCTTGATAATTAAGCCCATGGGACAAACTGAATTCCTCTCAAAGCATAAACATTTGTTACAGATTGCTGTAAAGTATATAAAGAAAAAACAAGTTTTTACTTAATTTAACATTTTTTAATGAGCATACAACTATATTTTTACATTTTTTAGGATTATGAAATTTAAAATTTAAAAGACATAGTTCTTTTTTAAAAAATTCATTTTAATTAAAGGTCACAGTGACCTTGAAATAGGCCGCGACACACCTTCTACTTTAGATGTATACTTTTGCTAAGTATGAAAGCTCTAGGTCTAATAGTTTTCTAGTAATGAGCCGGACAGGATTTTTCCATATTTTGCTATAGCATCTTTGTTGCAAATATATAAAAATTGAAATTTAATTTTTTTTTTAAATGAACACATATATAATTAGTTTTAATCATATTATACAATACTAATTTAGTTTTTATCATACACTAAAACATCAATTTGTTTTAATTTCATTACACCTATTGAAAGATCTTTATCTAGACTAGCCATCAAGAACTCTTAATTAACACAACAACTATGAGGCCATTTCTTTTTGCCCAACTCCCAAGAGATGAATTAAGATAACTACTGCACCAGATCTAGAGGTGCTCTTGGCTCCTGACAATAAACTCATTAATTTCTCTCTAATTTGACATGCAAATTTCTGCTATCAAAATTCTTCTTGACCAGTGCTTGATAATTAAGCCCATGGGACAAACTGAATTCCTCTCAAAGCATAAACATTTGTTACAGATTGCTGTAAAGTATATAAAGAAAAAACAAGTTTTTACTTAATTTAACGTTTATTAATGAGCATACAACTATATTTTTACATTTTTTAGGATTATGAAATTTAGAATTTAAAAGACTTAGTTTTTAAAAAAAAATCACTATAATTAAAGGTCACAGTGACCTTGAAATAGGCCGCGACACAGCTTCTACTTTAGATGTATACTTTTGCCAAGTTTGAAAGCTCTAGGTATAATAGTTTTCTAGTTATGAGACGGACAGGATTTTTCCATATTTGGCTATAGCATCTTTATTAAAGGTCAGAGCGACCTACTTTTTGTGCGCGACACACCGTCTACCCAAGAAGTATGAGTTGACAAAGTTTGATAATTCTAGGCTTAATAGTATTCAAGTTATGAGCCGGACAGGAATGGACAGACGGACAGACGGACGGACGGACGGACACGAAGCCTATAACATAATACGTCCCGTCTTAGACGGGCGTATAAAAATGGTAAAAACACCAATTCTGTATGAATTTTTATTAAAATTTTACCATCTCAAAGTGTTTATTACCAACCCTGAAATAAATATTTGACAATCTTATTACACATAAAAATCTCTTAAATCAATTCACATGCTGAAATAAAAATATGTGTATTCCAAAAAAAAAAAGGTACATTTAATACATACCTTCAGGAGGGTAGTTTATCGTATGATTTTGGACTTTCATCAAAATTTCAAAAACATTTATTGATCCCTTTTCCTCTTCTTCGGCTGCATCTGCCTTGTCTAAAAAATAAAATTTAAAAAAAAAAGAGAAAAAAAAACCAAAAAAACAAAAAAACAAAAAAAAAACAAATCTCGTTTTCATGGAAGTTTAATAGCAACTAGATTTCAAAGAATGATTGTATCCTTCAACATAACATTAACAATATGACATGATTATTTAGATACTTGAGACACCAACCGACCAAGTTCTATTAAGCAAGATATTTTTTATTTTTATATGATTTGATTTAAATGTTCACTCAAAGACAGACATATCAAAGTTCTTACCATTCTGTTTTATGTCAACAAAAATGAATGGCACGAAAATGACTCAAGAACAGAAATGGGAGTATCTGGCTCTGTACTGTCGACGGTTTTCCTTCTTCCGAATTGGAAGTCCGAATTTCCGTAATAGATACATTGGACTGGGACACAATATGGGTAAAGCACATCGCCTATTATTCAGCCTTTCGACTTAGGAAAACGTTTTTGGAAAGTGATGGATTGCTTTCACAACATTCTTTAACCTTAAAATACGTGTGTCCCGCCATGGAAAAAGAGTATGAAAGACCCAGATTTTTAGAGATTTGTTTGAAAGGGAATTAGTAAATAACTGGGAGAGCATATAGGTTTGTACAGAGTTCTATGGGAAATTAATTGGCCTCTTTTCCTACAGAGACCCATGTTTTTTAAAATGTAAAGTGAACTGAAAGTCATGAAAAGTTATTTTTAGCTATTTATTGGAATGCATTTCAAGAGAAAAATTAGCAAAAGTTTGAATCTTTTTTCTGTGGAATTGGGGTTAGGGGTGATTTGGGTCCTTTGTAGAGATGGGGGGGGGGGGGGGTAGAGAGGATGGAAATTGGTAAATTAATGTGCAGTTGACATGGCCAGAGGAGGGAGGTAAGTTAAGAAAATGTATCAGACTGCTCTTATAATGAATGTATGTATCCATAAAGTTATATATGTATTTTACATGTACATGTGACTGTGTATTTATATGATTTGCAATATCTGTGTACATTATGGAAGTGTAGGATGGTAAGCTTTATTTAGTTTCTTATACGTTTGCACGTTTGGTATCTTTTCGAATAATTTATTTGGCCTTTAAGGAGGCTGGGGGGTCAACAATTTAACCACAAATTAACCACCAGCTTTAACTTATTTTTTTAGATACGGTATCTTAAGCTGTCAACATTCATTTGGCAAAGAAAAAATTCATACATTTTAGTTTTAAATTTTGATCATTTTTGTATATCTTTATATGGAGCTCTTCTTTTAAAGGAGATCAAAATAGTCCGAAAATGGCTGCAACCCCCCAGCCAGGCCGTTAAAAGTGTCTTTAGTGGTGTTCATGTGAAAGGATGGCATTTTCTGTCTTGACATCTCATGTCGGTAGTGTACGTGATCCTCTAGATTGCCTCCCTTGGACTGCGGGGTGATCAGTTTGTAGTTTGGTTGTTTTTACATTGTAGTTACACAAAGGTCTGTGTTTTCCCTTTTTTTGCTCTTTGTAGTTTCATCAGGGTGACTCTCTGCAACTCATTTTCTACTGCTTTCCAGTTTTTGTACTTAGAGTTACTTCCCTTAGACTATAACCAGACATGTAGAATTTCAACATGAAAAAATCTTATTTATTGTGACTTTAGGCTTCTGATTTTTTTTTCTTGAATTATTGGAATGACATTAAACTGTATACATGTATTACATTTGACTTTTCTAATATTTACATGTAATATTGTAAAACATGTACTCCACCCTTGACGGATCCATTTTTTTAACATTCAGCCATGTAGAAGATATGTAATTTGGTAATTGTTTAGAAAACTTGAAAAACATTGCTGTTTCCTTTATGATTTATGCTAATTTTGACTAACTTTATTGATTCATTTTCATTTAAACACTATAGAGGACTTTCATCTTTCAGCTTCCTCAGACCCGTGAGAGCTTGGTATCTGATCAGCAGGGGCATTTTCTCTATATAAGAAGAAGATTGAGACTCGCTACCCAACTGATATATTATGTCGGACATATTTCTGTACATTGCAGGTAAATTTTCCATTTATTAACTTTCCAGCCTCTTATTGTGGAGTACATTTTGGGGTTTTAAGTCAATTATTGCATTTTTTGATTTTTTACAAATTAATTAGAATTCCGCCTTTTTTAAAGCATGATATTCAATAATGTAGCTTATGGTTGAACTGTATAAGACTATCAGATACTGAACTTTGATTTGTTATCAAAAGGATTGATTTTCTCTTGTCTGAATTAATTGTAAACAAATATATTAGGGGGCACCTGCTATTTCTCTAAGTGTCTTTCACTGGGGGTGGGGAAACTATTTTGTATATACTTAAGCAACAGGAGGGGTTAGATAAGAATCATTTAGTACATCAGAGTCTTAAACACTTTACTTTGCATATAAGCATAAAAAAAATTCTATATTAGTCTTTTTAAAACCTTTTAATTTTGCTTAATTAGCTATGATTTATCAAATTCTGGGGCCTTTTTCCTTATTCTGGGTAGAATCCACCCCTATGAAAAAACTGACACAAATATGACTTTATATCATTTTATTAACATCAAAAAACAAATCATGTTATTTCATAAATATTTTATTCATTACAGTCACAACTGTATCCAGATTTCATCACAGGAATGAAAGTTTTTCACTCACTGGAACAGTGCTTGCAGCAGGGAGGGGTCATTTATTAAGATGGCCACAGATTCCAAGACACTGAAGTGACAGGTCTCAAATTTCATACATGTATATTGGTAAGTATAAGGTCTTTGAAAATTATAAAATTGACTAATTCTGGGATAGGTTAATATGTAAGTATAGGAAAAAGAGTACCAAAGACCCAGATTTTTACATCATTTCCTGGTTGAACAAGATGAAGCAGATTACTAAATGGGTAGGCTTTAGCTGATTGGCTGAATTCAGGTATGTAAATATTTTCATTTTAAAGTAAAAATATTAATGTTTGAAATAAATGATGGAATGTAGGAATATTACAGAAATTATAGAAATGCCAGGGGAGATTGTAGGAGTGGGGATTGATATTTTTGGCAGGGTGTCATTTAATGCCTACCTCTTTAAGTTCTAAATAACTGCAAATTTGACCTATAAACACCGCGGCACAGTATATTTTTTTTCGTGTGTTTTTAATAAGTGCTTAGAACGAACTTTCATATGAATCAGAGATTTGTTTGAAAAGGGAATTAGTAAATTACTGGGAGGGCATAAGGTTTGTTTAGATTTCTATGGGAAACTGCTATCTTTTCCCCCATGTGGGGCTTGACAATCTGTATTTGTGCAGGACATTTGAATGCTTGTGAGAGTCTGCGTATCTTAAAATGCTTTAATGATTAAGATGTGATATAAGTTATAAAAACACGTTTGGTCGAGAAAATTCTGGAATAAGAAGACAGTTTCGAGAGTCAGACACATTATTTTTATTTTCGTAAAAAGGGAAAAATAGGGTCGGCAGAATCATAAACCAAGAGAAAAAAAAACTTTGGCCTTATTGACATGTATTTGGGTAATATCTACTTAATTTTCCGTCCGTCAAGGTCACTTCCTGTCGAACCGAAAATGGCTTACATTTGCAATAGTCAACATATATTTGGGTAATTCAGATCATTGGAGATGTCATTACTCATTTTTTTAAAATTAAAAGTTACTTCCGGTCGAAGAGGACAGAAGACATACTCGTTGCTTTGCAACGAGCTTTGCTGTAGTTTTTTTAAAAAACATTTTAAATATTTTAAGTACCAGTCTAATCTTGTGCAAATTTTCTACTTTAACACAAGTTTAATTAAGGCATAATGCATCTTTTGTAATACGCACAAGTTTGCACAATGTTAGGGTAATAGAAAACAAAAGCGTTGAAATGAATGAACATTGTTGCCTTTGATATCATATTCATGAATTTCAGCTGTAAAATTTGTTGAATCGCATGATTTAGATATCAATTAATGATTTGAAATGAAAAAAATTGTTTAATTTGAATCATGTCTTCACATTTTACTGGGCCCAATAAGTGCCCTTGTTCTTAAGTTATTATATGATAACAGTAAACAGTGTTCTTAGAATGATTCTTGTAAATAATCATATTAAAACATGCATCACAAAGTCTGGTAATTAATATTAACAAGAATAACTACATATGGCAAACAAGAATAACTACATATGGTATACAAAATTAGTAGGCCTACTTAATTTTTTCTTTTTCAAGAAACACCTAAAATACGTTTAAATGAAAATTTTCATATGTTATTTGTTTACAATCTATTTAAACCCACTCATTTGCTCTCTCACAATGTCTTAAAAAATAAAAACATGGCAGTGAAATGGCTAAAAGGGTTATAGTTGCAGTGAAAATTAAGTCTCATTGTTCAAAACAGAAGCAAGAGGCCCACAGGCTACAAACCTCACCTCAGGCTCATAGAAAGCAATTTATTTCAGTTGGGGGGGGGGGGGGCACTATCAACTACCAAACATAAAAGTAATCACAAATTACAAAGCTCACCTTGATGAATGTTATCTATAAGTTAAGCAAATATCACATCATATTTTTTTCTAGTCATGCAGTTACAGTGCACTCCAAGTTCAATATCCATGCAAAGTTGGTTTAAGCAGGACTTATTCTTATTTACTTAGAAATGGATCTGCTCCAAAAAACTGTAACCCGTAATCTACAGGTTACTCTCAATACCTCAAAGTCTGGGAACAGGGAAAGAGATAGAGAGAAAAAACTTCAAGAGATCAAGAGTTCCAGATTTCAAGAGTCAAAAATTTTCTGGTTTGGTCAACAGACTTTAAAGTCTTTAATACAGATGCAACAAATTTCATTTATTTCCATGCAGTGCTAGTCTTTTGCTTGTGGTTTTTATAAAACAATGATATTTTTTCATTTTTTCAGGTTAATATTTTTTTTTTACAACTGATTAAGAAAAGAATGAATATCATCATTTCAATCATTTCATGCATATTTATTTATTCTATGCAATACAAACATCATACTATGGATTCATTTACAAGAGGACCAGGGGCCACATCACTCACCTGAGTACATCGATTAGGAAAAAGCACTATCAGATCAGAACTGAAAGTTTACTGGGGGGGGGGGGGGCTAAAATTTTAGAATTTGAGAATGCCTCCATATCAATACAGCATATGACTTTGCTGTTCTTGATTAAAAGATTTCTTTTTAAACATTTTGTTCCTATATATCACTTCATAATAATTTCAATTTGATTCTGCATTGTTTCCCTCCCTATCCCAAAGGGCCATGATTAAAACAAATTTAAATCTTCAATACATGAGGATGCCTACATGCCAATATTACTAAACATAGCTTTTCTGCTCTTGGGATTTTTCCCTTTATTTTTCCATGTAAAACTTTGATCCATCATCGTGGCCCCATCCTACCCTTGGGGTTCTGATTGTAACAAATTTAATTCTACACTACCTGGGAATGCTTCCATATAAATACTTGTATTACTAATCATGGCTTTGCTCTTCTTGAGAAGAAGATTTTAAAAATATATTATGATGTAAAAACTTGAATCCTCCATTGTAGCCCCACCCTATACCTGGGGGTTATGATTTGAACAAACTAGAATCTACACTACCTGAGGATGATTCCATATAAATATCACTAGGCATGGCTTTGAAGTACTTGAGAAGATAATTTTAAATGATGTCCCTATGTATTCCTACGTAAAAACTTTCATAGGCCATTTTGGCCCTTACCCTACCCCTGGGTCATGATTTGAACAAACTTGAGAATGATTTCACATGAGTTTCATCTTGTCTGTCTCAATTGTTGAGAAGAAGATTTTTAAAAATTTTTCCTATGTATTCCTATGTAAAACTTTGATTAACCAGTGTGGCCTCCCCCCTACCCCTGGGGGTCATGATTTGAAGCAAACTAGAATCTGCACTACCTGAAGATGAATTCATATATCACTACCGTATATACTCGCCTATAAGTCCGTCCGCCTATAAGTCGGTTGTATTTTTTGCCGTTATTTTGGTGGGATTCACTACTGACCCGCTTATAAGTCGGTACATTTCTTGCCAAAGTCGGGTGACAATTTCAAGTAAATAAATTGATGTTTTAACCTGGTTTTAATTAGGGTGAATTCACCATGCATCGGATACCCTTGTACTTCAACAAGTCATAGTGATATCGCTACCGACGGAAAACTATCAAAATGGAGTTTAACATTTAGTATGTGATTAAAATATAAATTTTGGACACAATTATTTGCTTTTTATTGAGAAAATTTTATAAAAAATCGAGTTTTTAAAAATAACTTAGAATTCACCATGGATCGGACATTGTTTACCATGCCTCGGACAGACGGTATTTGAATTGGGACAATATATACCATAATAACAGTGCTTTAAATTCCTTGATATGGATAAACTTTCATCTTTTATCTAAGAAATAACCCTCAACTTAAATATAATTGACGATATCGTTGCACAAATGTAGAACGATTCAAGATGCCTCACTTTGCCTTAGAAATTCTTAAAATGCTTGTAATGCAGTAATTCGCACCTTTTTCTCATGGGTTACCATACTGTGGTTTGTAGAAATAAATTGAGTCAGATTCTAGACCTCATATATGGATAACTTGTATTTTGACTGAAAATTTGGAGTTTTTATTTTCTATTTCCGACAAAAACAGATGTCAGTAGGGTTCTGTATGAAAATGCTCGTGATTACCTTTACATTGGAAAGTGTCCGATGCATGGTTAATTTGTGTCCGATGTACGGAGAAATGAACATACTAGTATAAACCAGCTTTAAAAAGAATTTTACAAATATTGAAGAGAAAATTCTTTGAAATTTATGTAAAATTGCCAATCTTTGATCAACTTCACCAAGTAACCCGTTCCGTTGAAGTCAAATTTAAAGAACGATAACTCTAAAAATTGCAAAATCATAAATTTCTGGTTATTCTCCTTTGATGATGCAAAATATGACGTAACTTCAAGGCCATTATCGGAGTATTTTTATCACAACATGATACATGTAATAACAATCGGTATCATTAAAAAATTTAAATCTTCATCTTTAAGGCAGAAACAAATAAATACACGGAACTATTAAGTTGAAAGCGAGTTTATTGCCTAAAGTTGTCCGAAGCAAGGTATGTGTCCGATGCATGGTGAATCCACCCTACTATTTTTCAAAATGACACTGATATTAAATCTTAAATTACTAAACAAAAATTAAGGCAATGCTCACTTCAAAAACAAATACAATTATTAAAATATGTTGAATCTTTTTCCTTTATATGCATAATCTAAGAATACATAAATTATATATTATATCCAGACATTTTCTTCGATGATCGTCGGAAATGCAAATAAAATACTAAATTTCACCCTTCAAAAATATAATGTACCTCTTTATGACTCGCCTATGTCGGACATAGACTTTTAGACCAATATTTAATTCCCAAAATACCGACTTATAGGCGAGTATATACGGTAATCATGGCTTAGAAGTACTTGAAAAGAAGATTTTTAAAGCTTTCCCTATATATTCCTATATAAAACTTTGATCGGCCATTTTGGCACCACCCTACCTCTGGGCTTATGATTTGAACAAACTTGAATTTACACTACCTGAGGAAGATTCAACATGAGTTTAATCTTTCCTGGTCCAATGGTTCTGGAGAAGATTAAAAAAAAAATTCCTATATACATGTATTCCTATGATAAACTTTTATCAGCAATTGTGGCTCCACCCTACCCCTGGGGGTCATGATGTAAACAAACTTGAATCTACACTACCTGAGGATGATTCCACGAGTTTCATCTTTCCAGTCTCAATGGTTCTTGCGGCGAAGATTTTCAAAAGATTTTTCCTATATGTAAAACTTTGAGCAGGCATTTTGGCTCACCCTAACCCCGGGGTCATGATTTGTACAAACTTGAATCTACACTACCTGAGGATGATTCCACATGAGTTTCATCTTTCCTGGCCCAATGGTTCTTGAGAAGATTTTTTTTAAAAATGCCATTAATTTTTCTCTAATTCTAAATTATCTCCCCTTCAAAAAAACGAGTGGCCCTTCATTTGAACAAACTTGAATTCCCTTCACCCAAGGATACTTTGTGGCAAGTTTGGTTGAAATTGGCCCATTGCTTCTTAAGAAAAAGATGAAAATGTGAAAAGCTTACAACGACAATGACTACGACGATGACAACGACAACAACGACAGACAACGGACAAATTTTTATCAGAAAAGCTCACTTGAGCCTTTGGCTCAGGTGAGCGAAAAAGAAGATACTTGAGTTGCTTTCTTTATAAGGCTTAATAAAACTTTGATTGTCTATTGTTAACGTTGCCCCAACTTTCCTTTTGGGCTGGGTCTTGAATTAGTTGTAATTGGCCCTGTGGTTCTTGCAAAGAAGATGAATATGTGAAATTTTTAGTCAACAAGGACAGAAAATGGACAAATTTTATTCAGAATGAGTCACTTTAGCCTTTGAGTCAAAATATACCTTCAACAGATTGTGGAATAATTGTTATATTTTATATCTGGAGTTGTATACCACAAATGATGGAGTAATTTTTGACAATTAACACTCCACTGCTGTTAAACTTCTGTAGTTAGTATGCAAGATATCTGAAAAGTTGCAACGTGAAGACACTAACAATGAAGTCTGGCAAATCTTGAATGATTTTTTTGTCCTTTTATAACAGGTCTTTTACGCCAACAAAGCAACTGCTCGCTGCGAGATCTGTGGAAGTGCATGGCTATGGTCAGGAAATTGATTTCAGTAACACCTTGTATTGGTCAGATGAGTCTGCTGTAATGATAAATTTATAATAAACTTTGTAGTAATTTTTGAGTCATTTTTTGCCCTTTGCTTTTTCAAGCGAAGTGTAATTAACAGAATACAAGATGCCCATGTGCCACACTGCTTATTGGGCACATCAACTAGAAAATAGCACTGTTAAAACGCAAATTGTTATAACGATGCAGAATATAATAAATTGGGATTATTGTGTCATTACATTTTGCATCTAAATCAATCCAGAATTTAATAACACAAATGTAACAGCACACTTTTGAGGATTATTACATTTTGCACCAAGATCAATGCAAAATATAATAATGCAAAATGTAACATTTACATTCAACATGTATTTTGCCTATAAAGTGTGGGGAAAACTAATGCATTCATCATAACAGGGACACTGGGTCAAAAGATTAAAGATGTCATTTTTGTTTGATGTCACAAATGTTGAACGCGTTGGAAGTGCAACATCATAAGCAAAAATCAAATATCATGCTTACTTTGAACAGTTGCATTGGCTCTTCCATTAAATGGAACTTACCTGAACAATATTACAGGAATTTTGAAATGTAAATCACATTTGCAATGAAAGGCAAGATGATTTAATATAAGCAATAAATCATTCATTGCTTAAATAACATGATTTTGAGTATTATTACATTTTGCATTGTTACATTTTCAATTGCATCGAGAATAAGCAAAAGGCAAGAATGCAAGATGTAATAACACACTTTTTGGTCATGCAGCAAGATTGAGTACAATTTCCAACAGAGTAGTGGCCAAAGTTGTCCTTCAGACTTTGTTGTTCTTCAGAAGAAGATTTTTTAAGCTTTCTACTGTATATTCCTATATAAAATTTTGATCCTCCACTGTGGCTCAACCCTTCCCCTGGGGGGGGGTGTCATGATTTGAACAAATTTTAAACCTACAGTAACTGAGGATGCTTCCACATTAGTGTCATCTTTCCTGACCTAGTGGTTCTTGAAAAGAAGACTTTTAAAACATGTCACCATATTTTCCCTATTTCCTAATTACCTTCCCTTTAAAGAGAGAGTGGTCCTTCATTTGAATAAAGTTAAATTCCCTTTACCTAAGGATGCTTTGTGGCAAGTTTGGTTGAAATTGAGGAGAATCAGGAGAAGAAATCAACATGAGGCCCAAGGGCCTTGAATCGCTCTTTTGTTAAACAGTACAAACTACTGTAGATCACTTAATTTTCACGACACCTTATTTTCGCGAGATAGTCATACAGTACCCGCATCGTTATTCTTTACAGGATACACGATACGATAGGATACACGCATGATACGATAGGATACATGCACGATACTTTAGGATACACGCACGATACTATAGGATACATGCACAATAGGACAGTATACACACACGATAGGATAAATGCAAAACACAATACATGCAAAACACGATAAACACCAAACACGATAGTCCTGATAAACGATCTTCAGGATAGGATAAACGCAAAACCTGATAGGATTGTTTCAAAATGCGGAACGTATTCTGACAAGACGAAAAGATTATTTTGTTTAGTTACTGCAATATTTTAAATTAAATATTTGCAAAGCTTCAAATCTAAATTATAAAGTATATCTAATTGTTGTTTATTTATATATATTTTTATACAATGATTAACCCCCTTCCCCGCAGTCACGCATTTTAACGCATATACCTTTTCCTATTTCTAATGCAAAATCACGCATTTACTGTTTCCCCGAAATCACGCATTTTCACGCACTTTAAAAAGTTCATTTAATCTTCAATTTATTGCCATATTCCAACTATTTTATACTTGCTTGAATCTCATAAAATAAGAAAGGTTATTTTCTAATTAAAATATTATTTCAGAATATTATTCACGCTAAGCTTTAGAGAAATTTGTACCCGGCTATAAAGTGCTTGCGGGGAAATGGTAAAGTAATATTTCTATGACGCAAGGATTCAATGTATGTTGCATAGCAATTCTGTAAGTTGTAAAGAGTTAAATTGATTATTATGAAATGTAGACTGTAAGTTTTTTAAATTTTTACTCTAGGGTTTGAATTTACATTTATTTATGTAAATGTGAAAATTCTTATCTTAAGGTTGAACTATGACTCGTTTAATTATGGATATTTTAACATACATGTAATTGTTGCACAAAAATCCCTTACATAATTATATGCCGTTTCTCACAGGTATTATTATAAATTAGAGCTGGGCAATAATATCGATATTTCAATATATTGCGATACAATGAAAAAAAATATCGTATCGCAATACGATTTTGTAATATCGATATTTTTGCAATATGCTTAGATTAAGGAATTTTGTCATTAAATATAAAAATGGACTTATGAAAGTTTGTAATTAAGCCAAACAGTAAGACAGAAGTTGTTTGTGGGAATATTTCAGAGCATAACTTAAATGAAATCAACAAGATTTTTTTTCCGTGTTGGTTACTTCTCATAGTTATGTAAATTCTGCATGTAAATTAAAGTAAATGTAGTAAGAAAATGCCATTTAAATTACATTGAAAATATTGCAATACATATTGCATACAGTTAAAAATATCGCAATATATATCGCAATACGAAATCTTGAACCAATACCCAGCCCTATTATAAATTTATGAAATTCTTTGAATAGATTTATTATTTATGAAAAAAATATACATTTATACCCAATAAATTTATCTACAAGTACTAAGTTATTTCACGGAAGAAATTTACGCAATAAATTAAATATCTGTATCTAATCTCTAAAACTTGCAATCTGTGGTGTACCCAAAATTCGCAATTAAATATTAAAATCTTATGGAAAAAATACATGTAGAAGACCGGCTGAAAAAAAGGTCCAAAGAAATCGGCTTCAAAGAACTATATAGTTCAAGAAAATTAATTTCCTGAGTAGAAATCTAAATAATTGTTAATATAATGGCGCTCTGCATTAATACATGTAAACTGTGTCAACAGAATATGAATCTGCTACAACTGCACATGTACATGTACGTTTACGCTAAGCTCTCACTTATGTACATGTAAACACTTATATATCAGATACTTCAAACCTCGTATTAATTAACGAACATATGCGACTTTTCCGACTTGAATAATTATAAATCATTACTATTAAACTTTGTGTGTACTATTTCTAATGCAAATGAATTATTAAACCCTGAAAATTATTTTAGACTTACCCGGTAATCTCATATAAGGCATATTTGAAGGGCAGGATGTTGGAAGTCCATAACCAATTTCAAATTTGATAAACATGGTTTAACCAAATAGCCAAAATAACATTGACTTCTTAAATAAAGTTATAAACGTATGGAATGAAATCGATTAATATTATAAATTGATTTGGTGCAATACATTTACTCGTCTTGCATGGTCATGGCGGAATCAGACTTCTTTTTTTATTATTATAGTAAAATACCGTAAAAAAATTAATGCGAGCAAATTTTCATAGTTTAGAATGTTAGAATTATTTCAATCTTTTTCACGATCAAAGAAATTGTTTCCTAGAATTAATTCTGTCTGTAACCCGATGAAAATCCGGTGATCCGAAAGAAAACCCGATGATCCGAATGTTCATGTACCATAAGTGCAGTATTTTTTTTTAAAGTTTATTAAAAGACTTATTTACATAATCATTAGGGAAACATCGTACAAATAAAATAAATCAGCCGATTCAGTTAAGAGACTTTGTTTCATTAAACTGATTTATATAATTTTTTATGTAAATTCAAGCAAGGAAATGATTTTTTTTTAAATCCATAAATTGTTTAATTATTTAATTGATTTAGAAAAAATCTTTTATGAGTGTAGTTCACACAAGGTATGAACAGAATCCCGAAAATAGATACTGTTTGACACAAGGTGAGAGAGCAGTTCAGGTATGTTGATGGTGAACACACACGGGCCGAGGTGTCATTTAGGGGGATAGGGGAGAAGGGGGAGTGGGTGTTGACCGCACACGAAGGCGGTGTGCTGATTAGAAGGAACATATACGTGTCAGTTTTCTGAGTAAGGAAAGTTCTTCGATTTGACACTCAGGTGCTTTATATTTATACCCGCACTTTCTAAAGAAAGTTCGGGTATATTGTGTACTTCTGTCCGTCCGTCCGTCCGTCCGTCTGTCACACTTTTCTTCCCTGAACTCCTCTTACATTTTACACAGTAGCCTAATCATCTTTGGGGAGAAGGTTTGTGGTGTCATGTAGATGTGCAGTAAGGTTTCGGAATTTTGATTTTGCCCCGGGGGGTCAAATGGGGGTCGAAAAATGATGTTTTTTATGCAAAAAGCCCCGTCTTCCCTGAACTCCTCTTACATTTTACAGAGTAGCCTAATCATCTTTGGGGAGATGGTTGGTGGTGTCATGTAGATGTGCAGTAAGGTTTCGGAATTTTGATTTTGCCCCGGGGGGGTCAAAAATGACGTTTTTTAAAAAGCCCCGTCTTCCCTGAACTCCCCTTACATTTTACACAGTAGCCTAATCATCTTTGGGGAGATGGTTGGTGGTGTCATGTAGATGTGCAGTAAGGTTTTGGAATTTTGATTTTGCCCCGGGGGGTCAAATGGGGGGTCGAAAAATTATGTTTTTTATGCAAAAAGCCCTGTCTTCCCTGAACTCCCCTTACATTTTACAGAGTAGCCTAATCATCTTTGGGGAGATGGTTTATGGTGTCATGTTGATGTGCAGTAAGGTTTCGGAATTTTGTTTTGCCCCGGGGTCAAATGGGCTCAAAAATGACGTTTTTTACAAAAGCCCCGTCTTCCCTGATCCCCTTACATTTTACACAGTAGCCTAATCCTTTGGGAGATGGTTGGTGGTGTCATGTAGATGTGCAGTAAGGTTTTGGAATTTTGATTTTGCCCCTGAGGTTATGCTGAAAAATTATGTTTTTTATGCAAAAAGCCCTGTCTTCCCTGAACTCCCCTTAGGGCCCAGAGTAGCCTAATCATCTTTGGGGAGATGGTTTGTGGTGTCATGTAGATGTGCAGTAAGGTTTCGGAATTTTGATTTTGCCCCGGGGGGTCAAATGGGGGTCGAAAAATGATGTTTTTTATGCAAAAAGCCCCGTCTTCCTTGAACTCCTCTTATTTTTTACACAGCAGCCTAATCTTCTTTGTGGAGATGGTTGGTGGTGTCATGTAGATGTGCAGTAAGGTTTCGGAATTTTGATTTTGCCCCGGGGGGTCATGGGGGTCGAAAAATTTTTTTATGCAAAAAGCCCCGTCTTCCCTGAACTCCCCTTACATTTTACACAGTAGCCTAATCATCTTTGGGGAGATGGTTTGTGGTGTCATGTAGATGTGCAGTAAGGTTTCGTAATTTTGATTTTGCCCCAGGGTGTCAAATGGGGGTCGAAAAATGACGTTTTTTATGCAAAAAAGCCCCGTCTTCCCTGAACTCCTCTTACATTTTACACAGTAGCCTAATAGCCTAATCATCTTTGGAGAGATGGTTGGTGGTGTCATGTTGATGTGCAGTAATGTTTCGGAATTTTGATTTTGCCCCGGGGGGTCAATGGGTCGAAAATGACGTTTTTTATGCAAAAAAGCCCCGTCTTCCCTGAACTCCTCTTACATTTTACACAGTAGCCTAATCATCTTTGGAGAGATGGTTGGTG
>NW_026920530.1:0-17385 GCF_032062105.1 Saccostrea cuccullata | reverse complement strand
TTTTTTTTCTCGGAAAGATGCAAATGTTTTGTCATAAAAGTGTACTTTTAAGGTATAGTGGGTCTTCGTTCCATTTTTTTGTAATCCAAAAAATATTTATTTTACTGCAAACGTTTAGGATTATCTTTCAAAAAAATGGAGTGAAGACCCACTCATATTGAAAAATGTTGTTAAAGTATGAAAAAATGATCGTTTTTGTTCTTTTAAGTCTGTGTATGCTTTTTCATCAGCAAATATTTTAAGCCTTTGTGAGATTTTTATAAATTGTTGAGATTTTACATTAAGTATACTTTAATATTAGATGAAATATGACATAAAATTTGGATATAATTGAGATTAAATTTTTCACTTCTTATCTGTCGCACTTTAGGCATTCTGCCCACCTTATCCCCCATCTTCTTTGTGAAAAGTGTAATTAAAATAGCTAAATAAAGCCACCATAACTAGCGAAATAAAGTTATGGCAGGAAATTCTAGCAACATAGCTTAATGTACTGATTGTACTGGACCTGTCAAGATACTATGAATATGGAATGGGCACTTCACAATTATACAGTCATTAGACTTTTTACGGATCACCGTAAAGTTTATGACTTGCATAATAATGTACTTCACACCATGCATCCACACATTTGACAATTTATCAATCACTAGCAGCGTAAAATGCATTGCAGCCACACTTGTCTTCTGTGATATGTCTTCTATCACCATTCACCAAGCTGTAACACTGAGTTACATTAACTCATCTATTAACTTTTCATAATTTAGACTTCTTCTCAAGAACCACTGGACCAATTTCAACCAAACTAACCTTAAAGTGGATTCAGTTTTATTCAAATGAAGAACCACACCTTATTCAAAGTAGAGAAAATTACAAATTAGTGAAAAATTGATGGCATCTTTTAAAAAAAACCACTGGACCAAAAATGCAAAACTTGTATGAAAGCATACTTCAGTAATGTAGATTGAACTTTGTTGAAATCATGACCCTGGAGTAGGGTGGGGCCACAATGTTCAATCAAAGTTTTGCATAGGAATTCATAGGAAAAATCTTTAAAGCTCTTCTTCTCAAGAACAGCATAACAGATATAATACTGGTAGTGTGCTGGTTTTTAGCTCACCTGAGCCGAAGGCTCAAGTGAGCTTTTCTGATCACATTTTGTCTGGTTTCCGTCTGTCCGTCTAGCTGTCCGTCTGTCCGTCTGTCTGTCTGTAAACTTTTCACATTTTCGACTTCTTCTCAAGAACCGCTGGGCCAATTTCAACCAAACTTGCCACAAAGTATCCTTGGGTGAAGGGGATTCAATTTTGTTCAAATGAAGGGCCACGCCCTTATTCAAGGGGAGATAATTGGGAATTAATGAAAATTTAGTGGTATATTTTAAAAATCTTCTTCTCAAGAACCACTGTGCCAGGAAAGATGAAACTTATGGGGAAACATCCTCAGGTAGTGTAGATTCAAGTTTGTTCAAATCATGACCCCCGGGGGTAGGGCGGGGCCAAAATGGCCGACCAAAGTTTTACATAGAAATATATAGGAAAATTCTTTAAAAATCTTCTTCTCAAGAATGACAAAGCCATAATTCATCATATATATATGAAAGCATCCTCAGGTAGTGTAGATTCAAGTTTGTTCAAATCATGACCCCCGGGGGTAGGGCGGGGCCAAAATGGCCGACCAAGGTTTTACATAGAGATATATAGGAAAATTCTTTAAAAATCTTCTTCTCAAGAATGACAAAGCCATTATTCATCATATTTATATGGAAGCATGCTCAGGTAGTGTAGATTCAAATTTGTTCAAATCATGACCCCCGGGGGTAGGGCGGGGCCAAAATGGCCAACCAAAGTTTTACATAGAAATATATAGGAAAATTCTTTAAAAATCTTCTTCTCAATCATTTTCTAAAAAATAGCAAATCCATGATTGGTCATGGGACTACTTTTGGATTTAAACTTTACAATAAAAAGCCATTTTATACTAGTCCTACCCTTGGTGCTCAGGTGAGCAATGTGGCCCATGGGCCTCTTGTTTAAAAAAAATTATTTTTCAGTATTTTTCAGACTACCATGTCAAAATATTACCCACTGTGAGTTCTTTATACTCTTATGATCCCATGTTACTCCTTTATCCCATGGATATTTTTTTCATATCCCACTGAGTTAAGTGCAGTTATGATGTCACAATGGATTTTGCGTTAGCGTGATGAAGTAAAATAAAGTGGTGTCAGATATAAAAACAGTGTGAAGTATTAAACATGGGATAAAAAGAATCTCCCATAATTTGTAGTTGGATATGATTATTATCCAGCTCATTGTGTGCTTTTATCCCCTCACCAAGGCTGGGGATTAAAAAAAACACAACTTGTTGCATAAAAATCATATCCAACTACATATGGGAGATCCTATATTTATACTATTCAACAAAACATGGCTTATTGTTAATATCCACCCTGCATGGCTCATAAAGTGAGACTGTTGAAAAATTGGCCTATTTTTTAATGTTATATCAATATGATAATATGGTTTAGCTTGCTTTCTGCAGATATAAACTATGAGTGTAGTTCATATAGGTCCAAAAAATTTTTTTGGAAATAAAGCTTTTATGAATTTGAGGTAAGAATTCAGAGAAATAAATCCAGAACTGAGTACAACTTTTGGTGCACAATAAATATACCGTTTTTCTATGGGTGGCACTGTAGCTCTTTGGTCTGCCAACATTTTTCTTTGAAAAGCTACAGTTCTGTAGCTAAAATGGGATACACAGTAAAGGCAGTTACTTTTTGTCATAAATAATTACAAACACAGAGATACCGAAAGTGGGTGACCACAATTTTTTAAATTTGCTTGTTAGCTTTGTACTCTTCTTAAACCAACAGAGTTTATGGTTTTGGGTGTCTATTAGGTCTTGGTATCAGCTGGGATGGCATTATACTGTGATATTTGCAATTTACTCAATAACAGATCAGATGATCCTTTTTATTATTTTATTAACCTCCATTTGTAAGCAGAAAGTTTTCATCAGTGAACCATAATACACAGAAGTACATGTATCATTATTATTCCACGGCCCGAGTGTCTGTCATTTGTGTGTTTTCTTCTCCTCCCACAGGTTTGGCGTGATGTCAATAAAGCTTAATTCACAATTAAACTACACTGAGGCACTTAAATCTATCAGTCATTTCTTATTTAGTTTATTTTGATGAATAGTGATGCCACAATTAGAATTTTATGTGAAATTTTTAAAGACGTGTTCTGATTCCAGTAAAACTTTAAGAAGATAAATTACTACGTGTTACAATAAAAATAGAATAAGTGTGAAAATCCTTCTCCTGTATTTTTTTTTTATTTAATTGCAATAAAACAGGTTAACAACTAAGTTAAGAAAACACCAGGATACATACCTAGTAATTATATAAATGTTGAGTCTCAGCCTCATCAAGAATGTTGTCATATTTGGCTGATTTCTATGGAACCAGTGGCATTAAATTTAAGACAATTGGGCAACTTTTACTGACTTACTTCACAACTGCAAATTAAAAACTTGATATCAAGCCTAAGTAAACTCATTTATCGTATTAAACTGTAATCATACAATTTGATGGCCACACTGAGGGGTTTATTTATATATGGTTACATAGAAAAGAAAGATGACTTGGGTAAGTATTGTGGCCTCTGGATCTCTCAAAGTACTATGACAGTATACCTTATATCTCAATTCTGCCTTACTGAATGTGTACGGGTAATTGATATCTTTGTGGTAATCTTGTCAGTATAGCCTATAGGGCCAGAGAGGGGTGTGGTCCAGCAAAATAAGTAATAAAGATTGTCTGATAGAAACTTACTGTACAGGTACAGATGATCAAATAGATCAGAGACAAATCTTAGAAGCCTTTCATTTGATCAAATGTTATTGATTATTACCCGGTAATAGTAGGAGTAATGTACAAGTGTTTAGAATAATATAACAGACTATATATACCTAATCAAAAATAATTTAAAGAGAGAAAGGGTATATATAGAAAGGTGTTGATATTTGCTAATTAAAAATAACTATTTATAGAATTAGAGGGAGTTAGCCACACTTTGACAAAGCTATTTATCATGTTAACAGATATTTAATACAGATAAAAAAGACACATTGATTGATGTGCTCCTTGTTAATAAGACAAACAACATTGTTTGAACTTGTTTTTATTTGCTGCTGATTGTTTTTTTTCAGTGCCCCTGCCGTCCCGCCCCCTGTGTCTTTGCCAGGAAATGTAATGTATTCAATTTGTAATCACAACGGCAATATCTGTTACATGTACGCAGATCAATGCTGAATTCTGTCTAGTACAATCATATTAAATGTATATCATAAAATCAAAATCTTGCAATATTTTGACCAAGAATTTGTTTAGTTAAATTGTATTTTGCAGCCGACTCCTCATTGTATTGACTGTTATTAGCCTTTGATGGTCGGACGGAAGGTTAGAGCTGTACAGGTTGACAGGGGGGTGTAAATAAGAATGGTGTTAATTGTCTTTCAGATCAGTTTGGTAATGGAGACCCAGCATATGACACCTGCCCAAAGGACAGCCTTACAGGTGAGGGCAGAGTTCAGGTGTGATCGTTAATGTCAGGCACATAACATGCATATTACATATAGCATGACAAACATATTACATACAGCATGACAAAGCTTCTCAGTTCTAGTCAGGGTAAATACACAGGAATTCAGGGGTCCAGCATCTCTTCTAACAGCTGTAAAATTTAAAGTCTGTTACATCATCAATGTGCAATGTCATTCATTTTTGGAATTAATTTCATAGTTATTGTAAAAATACAGTTTTGCTTCTACTTAAATTTGTTGATTAGCTAGTTTATCCTATCTTCTTATTTGTAACATTTGTAATTTGTTGCACATCTAATTTCATGGTCTTGCTCAACTTTGAAAAATTGATATTTGGGGAAAAATTTTTATCTGATCAAAAGCATTTTATTTCTGGCTAATAAGCTAATATAACATCAGTCAAACAACTTTGAGCTAATTAAGATGACTTTTCTTTTTGCAGCATGCCAATGCTAACTCAGTGGGCTACTTTATCACCCAGGACTCTTCATTTGGCAACTTAATTTTACCCGTCTTACCCAGATTTAATGAGAAATAGCATTTATTTATTGCCTTTATCATTGTAAATATCATCTGAACATTTTGAATAAAATCATGTTACAAAACAAACTTTGTCATATTTTTGAGGACAGACATCATTAGTCTTTGTTAGTTGGTCCATATTGTGGCCTTAGGCTGTCCAAAGTTAATTCTACATTTAACATCAACTAAACATGTAGGTTTCGGAAAATTGGCATTTTGAAAAAAAACAAACAAATCAACTTTTTTAAAGTTTCTGTCCTACTTTTAGCGCAAAAAATATACATTCCATAGGAATAGGCAATATTTGAACCCTCTGGGAGTCTCATTTAAAGTGACAGGTTTACTGAAAGATGATTATTTAACAATAAGCCTACATTATTATAAATATTAACAGTATTTTAATTCTTGTACTTGAGTATATTATATTCATTTGTTTGAAGATTTTGTTTGTTTTATTGGTGACGTTAAACGTAGAATTATTTTTTGCCAGCCTTAATGGTGATATTCTGGTTATGTTGATCTACTACTGGAAATTTGACTAAAATAAAACATATACGTATGTCTGGCACACTCAGATGTGTAATTATTATGAACTGGGAGAGGTGAAAAAATGTGACGGATCAGACCAGGATTACAACCCAGGCTCCCTCAATCTCCAGTCAGGTGCTCTATCAATTTAGAAATGTGGTTACTTGCAATCAAACCCATCTGACCACAACATTCCTCCCTCCTTAAGGATCTTTGACCTCCAGAGACGCCGACCCAGACTCTTCCCTTTCACCTTTCACTTCCAGGGCATGGTCACAGCACCAAACATAACAGGAGAGGAGAAATATGCAGTGGACCCCCCCCTCCCAAATGAAGATGTGTTTGTGAAACACTGTTGCCCCATTATGGCAGCTTATTGCCGAGGTTTAAGACCAATGTTAAAGTTGTTTAGAAGTAGGTCAAATTTAAAGGGTCAAAACCGTCATGAGATAAAATAAGATACTTAAAAAAGTTTTTGTCACAAGGAAGGTATTTTTAAAATTCACAGCAATAGTTAAAAAATGAAATTTTTTTCAAATTATTTTTCAAATTAATTTCAAAATTATGTTGATTTCAAAGGTAAAATGGTCAAAATTATAATACCAAAGGAAAGGTATTGTCACAAAGAATATACTTGAAATAGGAAACCTAGTACCGACTATTAAAAAGTTATGACCAAGGTTAAAGTTTATAAAAGAAGGTCAGTCTACAATTTCAAGGTCAAAACTGGTTTTATCCACTGAATGTTTAGTCATTAAAGTATGTAACTAAAACATAAAAGCCCTAATACCAATTGTTTGAAGTTTATTGTGTTTCAAACTCAAATATCAAGGTCAAAATTGTTGGAAACAATGTGAAAGTCATAGAACCAATTGTTAAAAATCTATGGTCAAAGTTAAAAGTTTTATAACAGTAAGTTAAAGTCAAAGGTCAAGATAAAAAATTATTGATATATGTTTATGAAGAGATCCTGTTACAATACATATATCTATGACAACCTAAAACCAATCAACCAAAAGTTATGACCAAGATTAAAGTTTTACAAAAGTAGGCCAAACTAAAGGGTTAAAGTCCAAGGGTCAAAGAAGATCAGATATACCCAGTGAAAGCACTTTTCACAAGCATTGTACCAGTAGAATATGAAAATCCTAGCGACAACCAGTCAATTTCTTTGTCCCCATCCGCGCAATGCCAGCGGTTCTAAGTCAACACGTTAAATTTGGTCCCCCTTTAAACGTCATGTACGTTCCGCGGTGGGATTCGAACAAGCGACGTAAGGATCAAACACTATAACCACTGCGCCACGCGGGCGACCATCAACCAAGCAAAGGTTTAATTTTTTTAAAAGTAGATCAAAGTGAAAAGTAACGATCAAAGGCTCAAAATTATTGGTGCACGAAAAGCTCTTGTCACAAGCAACATATACATGAAATAAGAAAGTCTAAGCATAAACTGTTCAAAGGTTATTACCAGGGTTAAAGGCTGGTAAAATTTTGCAAAACTTGGTCGCCCAAAGGGAAGCGTAGTCACAAGAATCAATCACATATGAAACATAAAGTCATAGTTCAAACCAAGCAAATTTATATGGAAGGACAAAACATAAACTACTAATAGTATATGCCTCCGAATCTTCGCTTACGGGGCATAAAAATATTTTGCAAAATAAACATCCGAAGAGAAAATAAGTTCAGTATATTAGAAATGGTCTTCTAGCTTGAGGTGTCTGACAAATTAATTAATTGTTGTTGTTTTTTTTTTCATATTTCTGCGTTTGTAGTTCTTTATTTAAGAGAAATCACTTTCCTCGTCGAATAAAAATTTTCTTCAAATACGACTTTCCTGATCTTTTTAAAAAGAATCTTTGCTTTCTTGGGGGGGGGGGGGGTCGAGTGGGGGATGGGCTTCAAGGTTGTTGTTTTGACGTTACTTTTACGCAGATGTTTATCAGAAGAAAATCACATGAGAGAGAGAGAGAGAGAGAGAGAGGGTGGATGTTTCCGAACACCCCCCCCCCCAAGTCAAAATTTAAAGCTTGATATAAAATTATTGTTTTAATTTAAAACTTAAAGATTTAATAAACTGCAAAAATGTCCGATCATGAAATTTGTCATACAAGGTTCAAACATACTGTACAGGGGGGAAAAACTCGCTAGTGTCACCAACAGATTGAACGAATAGAAAATTGTATCTTTGTTGGACAAAAGAAATCTAAGCTAAAATTTCATAAATTCTGAAAATACGAAAAGTGCAATAAAAAAGCACGCGGTTACGGGAATAGTGCTAATGAATTGAAAATTTGAAATGTAATTATACCCCACAGTCACAATAAGTACAGTAAGTATCGTTGCAATTTGTTTTAGCTTCGAAACCGTATAACATATGATACTTTCCTAGGTTTACAATTTAATTCTTTGTTGAAATATAATATTTTGTAAAGAGATATTTATTTTTATGACCTAAATGCATATCATTCAAAATTCCATTATATTCTGTAAAATCTCAAACTTCCTTGTCTAACATTAATTCAGCAGCTATGGAATTCAAATCATCGATCATGCCATCCATTTATTTTATCACAGTGTGAATATTTTAAGGACTAAATAATCATTTGTTCTGTGAGATTTACAATGCACGTGATTGATCATTTCTGTTTCCAGGACCGATTTTCCTGGGAGAATTCTGTAATATTTTGTAACATTAAGAAAAAAATGTGCAAACTTTTATAAAGAACTTCATGTGCATGTGTAGAAAACATCAGAAAGCACTAAAAAGTCGTGTTCTTTGTTTTTATTTTTAGGAATTTATTATTTATACCATTCCTTTTCGATATTAGTCACAAAAATATACTGGTATACCAATCCATGCGTCAAAATTTTATGACATATGAGTTCTTATTCAAATATATATTTCATCTAAATATTTTTTTTATTGAGAGAACACTTCCGGAAATGTTCTCCTCATTGAAAAATACATTCATATGAAAAATGGACGTTTTTCACGTTAGTAAAACTTGAGATCTGAATTTAAGGCCTCTAAATATGTATACGAAAAGAAAAGTTTCCACCAGTATTCATTTGTGCTTCTTCGCTAGCCAAGGACTCTGATCCATTCCACTTCTTTGAGATGAATCGAACGGGTCGATAGCTTCGAAACGTCTGAATATTTATTGGGAAAAAAAGCTTCAACTCAAAAGATACATATTTGACAATCTTAACTCACTATATATGCTTCATCCATATTACATTTCAAATAGTGTCGTACACTAGTTATAAGTGATTCTTAGCTCCTCTGAACCAAAGGCTTAAAGAGCATATGCTTAGGCCATTTGTGCGGTGCGCGTTAACTTTATAGAATATGGGTCATAACCCAAGAACCCTTTGGCCAATTATTTTCAAGTTTGTCACAGGGTATCCTTGGCGCACGGACGACATTTATAGGCAGATTACCCCCAAACTTACATACAAGGATGAGAATATATGGAAAATTAAAAAAAAGTTCAATGCATCACCACGGGGCAAAGGGCGTAGTCTCGGGTTACTTCAAAGTTGAAAAAAAAAATTACATTTTACTATATTTTGCTTACTATATTACGGACTAGGATCATAAAATCTTGTAAGTTGATGCATCTTTAGACTTCATATAATGTTGACTCAAATGTAAGTCATGGTGACCTACTTTAAAAAAAAATGCGGGTATTTGTTTTCAAGTTGATTGGAGACACATTCTAGACACTTTTAAAATACTTATGATCATTAAACTTTGTCAGCTGCTGCTTCTTAGCTCCTCAGACAATGATTATGTCAACTTAATAATAGGTCACCCTGATAAACTATCTTTTAATTTTATGGCCCTTTTTTCAAAGCATTTAAGACCATTATTTCAGATATTGAAAAGTTTAGAATCATCAAACCTTGTAAGTTAATGTATCTTGGGGTCTTAAAACATATTTATCAAAAAGAGGGTCACATTGATATCCTTCTCGAATTTTACAGGCATGCGTTTTCAATTTGTTTCAGAGGCATATTTTGGACACTTTCAAACCTATGATCCCGTTTCCCGTTTCCAAGTTTATCAGATGTCTCTGACTTCTTGGTCTAAATACAGGTATTAAGAGCCATTCTCTGTAATGATTTTGAAATTTTATATAGGAGCTGTGGCACGCATAGTCTCAGAATTTCTCCAAACTCTCTATGATAAAAGTCATTGATACCCTAAACTGAAATCAGGCAAAAATTGGTTGCTATGTTTTGTAGTTACCATGGCAACATGTCTTAAAGTTTGAAAAATGGCATTTTTTAAACATGTTTAGAGCCCCATAATTAACATTTGCGGCAAAGCATACAATTGGCAATGACTGTTTCCAAAAGTTGAAGGTCAGATGTCTCAAATGCATGATAAACATGTTTCGTAAATCAGCTATTACAAACGTTACTATGGTAACCAATTATTCAAAATTAAAAAAAATATTCATTGAATTTTATTAAGTCATACACGTAAAAATAAAAAGCAATTATAGGATGAAATGTGACCAAATAATAGAAAAAAGAGCCTTGAAACATATACCAAGAACAAAATATGATATTTCATTTTGGTTGGCAATGGTTGCCAAGGTTTTTATACCACAGAGAGCCTTCAAAGTAACACTCTGTATGTTTAAATCTGATCCTATCTTTTCAAAAAGCACATTTCCTCATAACTAATGATCAATTTTATAAGATGTTGGTGTGTTCCTAGTTTTCCCGTTTGAAAAAAATCAGATTAGATTCTTAAAATAGAGCGTTGCTATGGAAATAAGTAGAAAATATATGCTTAAAAACCGGCAAAATATTTTCTTTCCTTAGATATGTACCCTTAAATGTAGATTCCCAAAACATTTATGATTGATATTTATTAACAGCTAACCTGACTTTTAATTTTGACTATGATCCAATCTCTAAGTGGATGCAAGAAGTTGGCACATAGGGTTTAATATTGATAAAAACTTCACAAAATCGAACATTTTCCCTTCTTGGTAACCATAGCAACAAGTTGTTTTCTTTATCAAATTTTATCAATATATGATATTCAACTTCAGTTCTAACAGATAAGTTCTATTCAACCTGAGTCCTTTAATTTGTTTCTTGATTATATGGCAATTTAATTCTTAATGCAGCAAAAAATAATTCACTTTTAAGCACTGGTTCTTTGTTTCCATGGTAACACTGCAAAGTAGCAATTATACCCAATTTTTCTTATGCTTTTGGTGTTGCAAGGTCCTAAGGATGCATATTTGCCAGTCTTGAATTTTCATGTTTTTCCTCAAGACAGTAGCATTAACCCAATCTTAGTTACTGGTTTTGCATGGTTACACTGTGTTACCATGGCAACCATAAAAGTTATTTATACAATAATATTGCTTATACTTATATACTTAAGGTCAAACATTTTCATTGTTTTTCTTAAGTAGTTGATTGAGTTTGAGCATGTTACACCTACCATTAGTGAATATGGAGTGTTTTTCAGCATATTTCAGCATTTTAAATGTATTCCAAATGTACCCTTGGTTACCACTTACTTAGAGATATATTCTAAACAGTTTCTTTACAGTATAAGTGATATCAAGGTGTCATGTTTTTGTGAGAATGGTTTGTTTGCTTTTTCTAGTTTTTATTAAGCCACAGTCAGGATTTAAAGTTGCTGAAAATCTCGATTTTTCAAACTATTCCGGCTGTTGCCATAGCAACTGAGACACATAGCAACGAAATTTTGTTTGATATTTGTTTCTGGTGTCAAGTACTAAGCATGGGTGAAGTTTCATTAAAATCGGTGACCATGCGTGGCAACGAAGTTTAAGTGGTTACAGAGAATAGCTATTAAATCCATTATTCGTAAAAATAGATGATTGCATGCTGTTGTACATTCCGTTTGAAAATTGCTATAGAAGAAATACATGTAGCAAGCTTCTAAATTGGAGCATGGCGTATTCAAAAGAACCTGCAACACGGTCAAAGTTTGTAAAAACAAAGTCATTTTACCATGACTAAAACGGAGTCAAGACAACCTTGTTTTGATGACTGTTCGAAATAAAAATACGTGACTGTACGAGTATGTATTTAACCTGTTTTAACATATAATATACATGTACTTGATAATTTTCTCCCCTTATATTCGTTTGTTTCCTCAGTTCGTTTGCAATGTACCGCAATTTAAAAAGTCCCAAGAATTAGAAAGAAAGGAGTGATATTTTTGTTGTAAAACTGCATGCATGTCTCGTCAAAACTGATAGCCATAAAGGCCGGAAATTTCCAGGAAAGAGATTTTACGAGGAAATGTCTTGCTGGTTTTCATAAAGGCGGGCTCAACAAGGTTTATTACAGCAAAATATAGTCAGTCCTTTTCAAAATGAACTCTGATGAATATGAATTAACCTACCTTAATTAACTGCATCATAAATAAACAAAATGACATTTCACAGTCGGAAAAAACTTTTGAATTTCCAGGAAAACAAATTAATTATCATCTTGTGTCATTTTACAGGATTTAACATTATAGTTAAATTTTACATTAGGTTTCTGACCACTTATTAATCAAACGCCCTATCTCCTAGTCCAGTGCATCTAATTAATTCATATATATATGGGATGGACTTTTTATAAAAATCAAGGATTTAAAAAAAAAGAAAACATTAAGGGAGTTCTTCTTTTATATAAATTTGTTTGAACTGTTCCGTCATTGATGATGTAAGGACTCTATAACCAATGATTGTCAAGAAATCTTGGCCCTCGGGCCCCAGTAGTTGATTGATGGCCCCGCTCCAATACCGTGATACTCTCTCGACCATCTCTCTACTGTACAACTCTTTATTACTACCTGGACTTAGCATTTGTGTTTTCTATGTGATATTAATGTGTGTTTAAAACATTCATCCACCTTTCAGAGAAACAGAGAGGTATGTTTGTGTTTTTAAAATTCATTTTAAACATATGGAAAATTGAATTGCAAATTAAGTGCTCGTTAAGGACATAAGAGCAATGCTCGTTAGTGGTATCAGGAGAAATGTCTATTGTTTTAACTTGATTTGCACCTTGCATTAAATTAATTTTGGTAACAGTGCATTTCGTGAGGTAAGTTTGATGTAATTTGGTTATTTCTATTAAATGTATATATCATATTCGTGATTATTTATATCGTGTGGACATTAATTTTATTTATACACTTTACATCAGATGTAGCTAACATCATTCAAAATATTAAATTTGTTAATACATCTTAAGAATTGAATGATCATTATATTTGACAATTTTTCATTATTTCTTAAGTCAAGGTATATGTGTTATGAATGTATGATTACCCAATACACTTAGTATTCTTGTACTATAATAAATAGCTATGGTGTTAACCGAATTAAGGCCAGGATAATGAGATACTCTCTGTTTAACGATCTTAGATCTCGGATTTTTTATGCCCTGGTCACTCGTATCGGTCAGCTATCTGCCCCCAGGTTCCAGATTTGATGGACAACCAGAAATTTAGACCAAATGCATGTATATATATAATTTTGCGTTCATCTTTTTTTGTACGCGAGTTCCACGCAAAATGACCCCTCAATGCATTAGGTACGACAAAAAGAAAGAGCAAAGTTCGCACAATATTAAACAATTAATAAAAACAGTTGCTTGCTTTCTTACAATCAAAATTGATAGGGGAAGATAGCTAATTAAATTTAGATGAATTAGACATGGGTTGCTAATTGATTACAACCAGGTCACGCCTTTCTCTACTTGTCGCCAAGTAGAAATGAAATTGATGATTCGTTTTAATGTATTTCTCTCGTTTTGTGCAGGAAGCTTTTTGTTTCGTGTCCCCTAAACACTCCACATTTGTCAAATAAATGATTTAAGCCTGGCTGAAGGTTTACGTGTGATTCATTTAGGCACGTGTACATTTTTGACCGCTGGTCATTCATATTACGATTTTCCGTAATATAACATTACTTATCCATATTGACATGCCATTTTTGGTACATTATTGATTATTAGAAAATTAAAAAACATGGATATGTTCGTTTAAAATAACAGGTGAAATAGCCCTTAGGGACTGAATTGTTTGATATAAGTATTGTCCTAATTTGTAGTGATACCTGTAACTTACGTCCGGTGAATTCACCTTAATGGTCATATTAAGGTGAAGAAAATTCCTTTCTATAAACATCCATTACATTATCATTCCAACTCTAGGTCCGGTA
The DNA here is from genome assembly GCF_032062105.1 of Saccostrea cuccullata. Lineage (NCBI taxonomy): Eukaryota > Metazoa > Mollusca > Bivalvia > Ostreida > Ostreidae > Saccostrea > Saccostrea cuccullata. Next base: position 3,497 of record NW_026920530.1, on the reverse strand, counting down.
ATAAATTACAAGGATGTATGTTTTTTCATTCATGCGGCTAATTCTAATTGCTATTTTTGAGACATAATCACTCTTCATCATTCAAGTACTACATAATTAAACTTTGGAACCTTAGCAGATTTTCAAAAAAGTTTATACCTGCAGGTACAAGTAGGGACATAGATTTGGGACATGAATTGGTACTTGTTTGTACGGACAGGTCGTAAAGAATCCTCTGTACCATTTATTGGACAGGTAGAGATGATTTATAACAATCCGTAGGATGGGACACTCTGGCTACAATCCTACTTCTTACTGACTGCGGTTACCTTTAGCACGTGTACTGAAACAAGTACAACTATTCACGCGTATGATTTTTAACGTGTTCGATTGAATAAATATTTTTAGTAACATCTTTAAAATCATTAACAGCAATTTTGGTTTCAGTTTTTAGTCATTAATGTAGTCCGATCCTAAGGTTCTGTAAATCAGGCATGGAAAAATAGAAAATACTAGTAAAAATTTCTCTCTAAATTCTCTAAGTAATGTTTTTTTTCCCACGGCATTTCTTCAAACTTTATCTTTCAATTTATCACATTATATAGGGAAAATTAGAATACGCCTCTCCCCCCCCCCAAAAAAAAATATCAGGAAATGCAAAAAAAAACACGAACTTTGCATTTTTTTATTGAAATTTAATTGACAAAATAATAAAATTTAGGCACAAAAATTATAGGTATCCTGGCTTTTGAGGAAAATTGCATGATTTTTATAATTAACGGTACTCAAGTTAATTATGTTTTTCTTCAATGTTTTTCTTCCATCCATTTATAATCTGTAGTGTAACACTTCCTATCATTGCAAAATATCAAAAATTACTTTTTTATTTTATAGTAATACACATGTGACCCGATATCTAAGTGTCATTAAGGGAAATTCAGTTTCTTTTATAAGACAGTTTCTGATAACTTCAAAGGACATTGATTTACATTGAGATGCTTAAAATGAATATTGCTTTTTGCATAAAAACATTCGATTTCAAGCTTCATTTTGAGATTTTTTGAATTAAATTATAAAATAGAAGAGTTATCCTTCCTGGCTCAGGATCAGATATCCTTAATCAAAAATTGAGAGTTATCATATCTTGACTTTTGCATTGTCAAATACGTTTATATAAGTTTAAAGTTCGTACATGTATAATATTCAAATAAAGAAAACCTTTTTTATTTCAAAAAGTTATCTAATTTAAAATTTTGACTTGTGAACTCTCGTAGATTTATCACACATTATAAATATATCAAAAATCAAGGTACGCAAAAAGAAAGATTTCTAGAAAAGCGGTATTTGGAAATCAATTTGTAAGACAGCGTTTTGTGACTGACTAGGGGTTTTCCTTGGTGATGAATTCATAAAAATCTACAACGGATATACATCGACTCTATAAACAGATGAATGAAACATTGAATAAAAACAATGTAGTCAATATGCATCACTAGCTTTTAGTTCAGTTGAATTGGGGCATAAACTGCAATGTAAGCAAATGGTAATAAAGGAAGGCGTTTAAGAGATTCTAAAAGGATGTACTATTCATTATTTCGTATTTTAAAGATACATTTTCTGACTTTCTATTAACTGTTTTATATTTCCGAATCATGTCAATAAAACAAACTATGGAGAATATACATCCATAACGGTGAATAGGAAAATACCTGAGGACGAACGTCAAGACCTTTAAGATAGCCGCAAACTGGCACTGCGGCCAGGCAGGGGGCGCAAAACAATCACTTATAAAACATATAGGAGACGGGCAGGCAGGGGCGCAAAACAATCACTTAACCAAGCTTGCTAATGAAACACCTTAGTAAAAGCTAGGTATAGATGCAGAACTGACGATGGAGACAAATTCTAATAAAACAGTGCAAACGGAATTATGAAACAACAAATGTAAACAGTATATATGCAATGATTATGATTTTCTAAAATGTGATAACACAATCAATTTTCTAAGCTTACAAAACAATACAGAATTAAAAATGGTATAAATCCGCAATTGGAATAAATCTGATGAAAGATGGAGTCAATGGTATGACAGTCCTATAAGTTAATTCCTTCGGAAGAGAGGGTCTCTTGGCAAGCTAGTACAAATCTTGTACTGGCCCTTCGACTGTGCAGAGGCCGAGGGAATAGTAAATACTTTGTACGATATGACTATGTTGTTTAATTAATTAAATAAAATTCATTTTAACAGACTCATGAGTCATTCAGCACCTTCCATTAACCCATGCCGTTGATCTGTCAGCTGTATGTGGTTTATATTTTAATTACGCTATACCTATGTAGAATGTTTAGAGAATCCATGATGTTTGCGTACTTTGAGCCTGCATGTGTAATGAAAGCATACACACACACACTCATAAAGTTAAAAAAAGAAAACTATGAAATCTCTGACCAGCATATGATCACCAGGATCTTCTGTGAAGTAGGTCATGTAGGTACTCTAAATAAATCTCTTTAACAAGACTACTTGTAACCGTTGAAAGAGGAGAGGGATGTGCAGCGATTGAGGAAAATAACAAAAACAATCAACGGAATTTTTGCAATAAGATAAAGTTTATGTAAGCAAGCCAATCATGTTTTCTAGCTTCAGTGTGTAACATTATGCAACCCGTCAGCAGTACAGTGACTAATTTCTACTAGTAATCTGGAATGACTTTCTCACTACTGTTAATATGTATTGATTTTTAGTCTAGTCTCCAGTACTGTTTCAGGGTTCTTTTTTCAGAGCCAGAGATGGGAGTAATACAGTACGTGATTCTGATCCTCACTGCCTCTGTTTGCCACACCTATGGATACAGTAGTGGGGCCCCTTCATTTACCTGCTCTAACATGATGCCCTCCCATGGCTCGTTTAGGTCAAAGACTAACCCAGAAAGATACTATCAAATCACCAGCAATACTAATTCTTATACACCAGGAGATACAGTGTCAGGTAAGCCACTATCAGATCACCAGTAGAACTAACTCCTATACACCTGGAGAATTAGTGTCAGGTAAGGTACTATCAGATCACCACTAGTACTAACTCCTATACACCTGGAGAATTAGTGTCAGGTAAGGTACTATCAGATCACCAGTAGTACTAACTCCTATACACCTGAAGAATGAGTGTCAGGTAAGCCACTATCAGATCACCAGCATTACTAACTCCTATACACCTGAAGAATTAGTGTCAGGTAAGGTACTATCAGAGCACTAGTAGTACTAACTCCTATACACCTGAAGAATGAGTGTCAGGTAAGCCACTATCAGATCACCAGCAGTACTAACTCCTATACACCTGGAGAATAAGTGACAGGTAAGGTACTATCAGAGCACCAGCAGTACTAACTCCTATACACCTGGAGAATAAGTGACAGGTAAGGTATTATCAGAGCACCAGCAGTACAAACTGGAGAATTAGTGCAGGTAAGGATATCAGACACAGAGTACAAAACCCGGAGAATTAGTGTCAGTAAAGG
>NW_026920529.1:0-17366 GCF_032062105.1 Saccostrea cuccullata | reverse complement strand
ATCGACGTAAGAATGAAAAAAAAACAATTGTTTATTGGCAATACTCGTCGATATATCTAATTGTCGAGTTGAAGGCCACAGCAAGTTTTTTCTTCTTTTCACATATTTTGAAATTAGATTTTGGTGAATTCCAAAACTTCAAGAGAAGTTGACTAACATGTTTTTGAAACAAGAATATCAGCAGTCTTGTTTGAAGTCATCATTTCGTAAGTTCTACGGTCGATACAATGGCGTTGTCAGCAAATACAATTTATCATTGAGTCAAATTCTGATTGACGTTTTTCATACTAATTGTGTGTCCATTATTTATACACTGAATTGACGACGGTTTTTTTTCTCTCGTTATTTTCCGACCATAACAAGGGTGTGGCCGGCGGCAGGGGATGTTCACTCCTCCATGGCACCTAATCCCACCTCTGATGTTTTGGAGGTCCGTGTTTGCTTTGTTCCTATTTTGTATGTTTGACTTTTGAGCTTGAATACTGTTCGCTATCTCATTGCATGTCATTTATATTTTCATAGTTAAATAAAAACAACATTTATAATAGGGGTAATATGAAAAACCAAGTATGTGTATGGAATTTACAGCTTATATTGATAATTTAGATTAATGATAGTATGACGTTACAATGCTTTTTATGCCCCCTTAATGGAAGATTCGAGGTTTTATAGTTTTTAGCCTTGTTCGTCTGTTTATCTCCTTGTCCGCAAAAACTTGAACCTTGTCGATAACTTTTGAGTGGGTTGGGCTATGACTTTCATATTTCGCAAGTTTACTTAGTATTCCATGTGACAAGACCTTTCGTTTGGTACCACCAAATTTGACCTCGTAACCTTGGAACTTTTGAACCACTCGTACTAGGGCTTGTATATTTCACAGGTGTATTCCTTGTGACTAGACCTTTCTTTTGAAAATATCAAATTTGACGTAGTGACCTTGACCTTGGATATTTGCCAACTTAAAAACACTTCAATCTTGACAATAACTTTTGAACCGTTAGTACAAGGGATTTCATAGATGTATTTCTTGTGTATAGACCTTGCACTGGGTACCAACAATTTTTGAGCTTTTGACCTTGACTTGGAGTATCCTGCATTCTGAAAAAAATTAAACTATCGCCATAAGCTGCCATACGGGGGCATTAATGTTTCACAAACAAATATTTTTGGATATAAAAATTATGAATTACGTTTTTTTAGTAGATTTAATATGACTATTTAGTATTTATGCTTGAAGAACTGTAATAGCATGTCTGTTTTATCATATATTAAATTTAGTCTATATCACACCTGTTTGACAGTTCGCTCCCGTGAATCCATTTATACATGTACAGGAGCTGGGCCAATTGTTATTACAGAATCCTCCTCCTGCTACTGAGTTACAGTCTGTATCCGCCATACAATTCGCTCCCCCTACATACAGGAAGTTAATACGCGGTTAAGAAATAAAACATGAGTTTTATGATACGAAGTGCACATTTCAGTTGCATTTTCAGTTGGAGAATTTTCATAATTACCTTGTGCGTGAACATCTGGAGACGATCCTGAAGTAATGGAAAATAGAGAGCAGTTAAAAAAACCCAACATTCTTACGGATTAACTTTAAATTAATCAATCTAATAAATTCATTCAAATACTATAGACGTACTTTTTTTCCACGGGATCATAATTTCGCGGAATCTCAATTTCCATTTAATCCACGGCTGAAAATTACGCGGTTTCCTCAGACAGTCATTTTATGCCTTGTATTTACATTAAGTACGCTTGGACAAATTTCTGCGGAAAATTTGTGACCGCGTACATAGCGTAAATTAATACCACGCGGAAAAAAGTACTTCTACAGTAATTTTTATCTGTAAATGAGAATATTTAAGTTACCTAGAAGTATAAGAAGAACCAAGATGAAGTGTGTCAGAATTCCTCGTGGTCTCATCTGTAAAATAAAAAAATACTTATCAATGAGCTTCTGTAGCAAAAGCTTCTCTAAAAAAAAATAGTACTTCCTTTGAGTCACATAGCAACTTTGTTAAAATTCAAAATTTTTAATGAACAAAAGCAGGAGAAGAGCACACACGGACCCCTAAAACATCAGAGGTGGGATCATGTTACATAGAGAAGTAAGCACCCCCTGTCGCCCCGTCACACCCACCGTGTGCTCCTTGTCATGATCCAAAAAAAAGAAGGGTAAATCAACAAAAAACATTAGCTCTGAAGAAATATTTTTCCGACTAGACAATTCAGTGTGTAAATAATGCCTTAACAATTAATATGAAAATCGTCAGTCAGCATTCAATGCAATGATTGTATTTCTCACAAGGTCATTGTATTGACCATGGAACTTGCTAAATCATGTTTTAATTGTAAATAACTTGCCTCGTTTTAGAAATTGTTCGTACGTATAGCATGATCTTGCATACTTAATCAATTGGGAGACAAACATTCCATACGCAGGTGATTAAGGTATATTGCTATACATAAGTAAGGCATTTAACAACAGAAATATTACGTTTGTCATAAAGTTTTGTTCTTAAATTTCCATGAATTTACCATTTTCTAGTAAAATATCCAAATATGAAACAAATAATTCAGACTCTGTGGTATCATTTATTTCAAACTTACTGGCATATATCGAATCGACACATGCATGTTAGTACCGGTAACTATAATTGTTAATTGATAATACGTTGTCGATATATCGAAATGTCGATTTGAAGGCCACAGCAAGTGTTTTCTTCTTGATATTGTCATCAGAAACTCAAGCATCTTCTTAATATCAAGTTAGAGCACTGGCTTCAACAATAAGAATCTTTCAAGAAAATAATTTTGCAAATGACCAATGACAAGTAAATCTATGTGGTTCATTTTTAATGAAACCTCAGCTGTCGGTGTTGTCATCAAGCCTTGACTTCGATTTATCCTGGGAAATGGCTCTGAAAAGTGTTGAAAAGTCGTACGTTTTGATGATATTGATTTTTGTAAAAAAAATATTGTAATTTTTCACAATTTTAAGAATCCACATATAATTTACACCATATCTGAAATATGTTGTAGTACAGTATTCCTGATGGTATTTTAGTTTAAAGTAAGGAAAGATTCTTGGTAGAGCACATACTGGAAACCGCTATGTATCTTTGTTTGTAAGGATTTTTATGAAGATAGGAATTCTGCATAAGAATGGTTATTCAGAATCATTTTGATTGTTTGGAATATCAAAAATATTTAAAACTGACAAATGATTTCGAAGAATTTCATTCTTGGAAATGTAACTCTAAGTTGGAATGCCACTTGTAGAATTAAATTCAAGTTCCTCTTAATTACAATTACGCCATTAGAATAAGTCTTAGAAGCAAAGACAATGTTGTTACCTGCTATGTCAGTTGGGACCGGTGCATACTGATAGTGTAATCAATTTAATTCTTTTAACCCTTTTGAATCATTAAGGACAGACGTAGAAATGTTTTCAATTTGCACCTGAATTGATTATACGAGATTTTAACTTGCCTCTGATACTTTTGATCATTATCTACAGGCACGTAGCATCGTTTTTGAAAAAGTTGACAAGCAAAAAAAAAAAAAAGGAAATTGCCCAAACTCGAAAATCCTATTTCTTGGGGGGGGGATATAGATCAAAATGATCTGCGTTCTTGATAATCTTTTAAATAATGTGCAATCATTGACGAATTACACATTATATTAAAGATAAGAATGAATTTGATAACTCGGCATTTTCGTACTTCAAAAAACTTATCAATTCAATGGGCCCGTAAATGTGGCAACGAGTTTCTTGTCAAGTTCTTTTTAAAAAAGATTTAAAGAATAAATGAGTAAAAGTAGTATTACATTTTGATAAGTTATGCATAATATCGTTAGACTTAGATTTAGGGTTGTTACAATATTACAAATTTATCAATTTAACAGATATTTTGCAATCACGAATCTTTTTTTTAGTTGACAAGTACATCAAAGAAACTTTCCGTTATCACTAACTAAATCACTGGCAGCAGTAAAATTCTTGAAAAAATTTAGGAAACCAAAAAAATTTAAAGCATGTATACACGATTTTTTTCTGCTTGAAAAAAAAAAATGAAATTAAAAGGTTCATTCAATGGCATTTTTAAAACGGAATGGTTATATTTTCATCAATTCAGTCTGAATATTAAAATATTGTGTCAGCGTGTTTAGCAGAAAATAAATGCATAAAAGTAAATGAAATATACTGTAAAGCTTACCATTAGTTTCCAATTCCGGAAATTAAAAATCCAAAAATATAGAGAAAGACATTAAACGAACTGTTAGCCTTGGTTCATGGTAATACCATCCTACATTGGTAGGAGAGAAGTCCATGTAAACTGGATAAAACGATGTAATGTCGGGTGACACGAGACGAAGGATTATTTCTGTGTTACCCGACAGAATGATCAGTGACCCTGAGGGAATATTTTACAACCTAAATGACGTATGGTGTTTCTTCCTGGTGCTCATTGAGAGATTTTAAATTTATGTGTTTTTAGGAGTTATTGTAATATATAAATTCATGCAGAATCTTAGAAATGTTTATCTTTTTTTAAAAAAAAGAATCGACCAGTCCTTTTCAAAGTCGATTCAAAATGCAGAATACATTTTTCCCGTCTAAGGTCATATTCAACGTACAGTGTGTACATGTACTATAACAAGATTCCTTCTTACTGAATATTTTCATTATTTAATATGATACACGTGGATTCCTAATTCAAAATCAATATACCATCAAAAGTTTTAAAACAAAAAGAAAACATTGTACGATACCAGAAGTTTTGAACAGATATGAAGTTAGGACAATTATTGTGTATTTAAAAAAAATAAAAATTAAAATATATATATACTCGTACTTAGTATATGGATTTGGATGCTTCATGTATTTCCTCAAAATGTGAACCAGATGAAATGTACGGCATTATATCAGGTATAATTAAATACATATAGAACAAAAGTCCTTTAGTTATTAGAACTCCTATTGCAATAGGAATAAAAAACTTTTTAAAAGTTCACTACGATGCGTATTTCCTTAACTAATATTAACTTGTAATTTTACCATTTTAATCTGTAATGTAGCTTCCGCTTTATATCTCGGACTGACGTATATTAGCGCCATTTTTTCGATTCCTAAAACATATGTGCCATGTTGTTGAGAAGACGAAAAAACGGGCATGTTCGGAAATTTCATTTACTTTCTTACTATAATTGTGCTAGTTTACGTCACCAGTCCAACTCTGTTCTTTGATGGATGTATGTAACATAAAAAACAAACAAAACAAAAGTAAAGGGACGGAGGAGTCATAGAGAAGCATAAAGGTTGTTTGCATTTAGTATAAAGATTGTGTGATCTTGGGTTTGTGCACCCTTGGTTGTAACTTATGCTTTCAAAAATTAAAAGTTATTTTTTTTTTTAGGTTATCACATACCTGCATGCCCTATTTTTCTCTATATGTTACCAGAAAGACATTTTGTGTGAAAAAGAATCCGTTGTGTCTTTTTTGAAGCTCACAGCTGGGATATACTGAGTCGATATATGAAAGGTAGGGACGTTTGTTAATTGATAAAACGTCGTCCATATATCGAAATGTCGAGTTGAAGGCCACAGTAATTGTTTTCGTCTAATGTGTAATTTTTTTTATAAACTCTGCTTAGGATTTTCAACAGATCGTTGGAAGACCCAAACTCCAAAAAACTACATAGATATTGTCAATCAGAAACTCAAGCATCTTCTTAATATCAACTTCAAAGTACTTGTTTTACAATCAGAATGTTTCTTAATTAAATAATTTTACAAATGAAAAGATACGTAAATTTACGAATTCTAATTCTATTAAAAAGACAGCCATCTATGGTGTAAAAAAGCTTTCACATCAAATTATTGTTGGGAATGGATGTATGGCTTTTTTAGCTCACCTGAGCCGAAGGTTCAAGTGAGCTTTTCTGATCAAAATTTGTCCGTTGTCTGTCGTCGTTGTCGTTGTTGTCGTTGTCGTCGTAAACTTTCACATTTTCATCTTCTTCTCAAGAACCACTGGGACAATTTCAACCAAACTTGCTACAAAGTATCCTTGGGTGAAGGGGATTCAAGTTTGTTCAAATGAAGGGCCACGCCCTTTTCCAAGGGGAGATAATCATGAATTTGAGAAAAATTAATGCCATTTTTTAAAAAATCTTCTCAAAAACGACTGGACCAGGAAAGATGAAACTCACATGGAATCATCCTCAGGTAGTGTAGATTCAAGTTTGTCCATATCATGATCCCCGGGGGTAGGGTGGGGCCAAAATGGCCGATCAAAGTTTTACATAGGAAATATAGGAAAAATCTTTTAAAATCTTCTTCTCAAGTACCACTGGGCCAGGAAAAATGAATCTCATGTGGAATCATCCTCAGATAGTGTAGATTCAAGTTTGTTCAAATCATGACCCCCGGGGGTAGGGTGGGGCCAAAATGGCCGATCAAAGTTTTACCTAGGAGTATGTAGGAAAAATCTTTTAAAAAAATTCTCAAGAACCATTGAGACAGGAAAAATGAAACTCATGTGAAATTATCCTCAGGTAGTGTAGATTCAAGTTTGTTCAAATCATGACCCCGGGGGTAGGGTGGGGCCAAAATGGTCGACCAAAAATTAATTCTCATAGCAATATAAAGGGAAACCTTTTAAAATCTTCTTTTCAAGTACTTCAAAGCCATGATTAGTAATATTTATGTAGAATTACCCTCAGGTAGTGTAGATTCTAGTTCGTCCAAATCATGATATGTGCTTTTTCCTAGCTGATGTGCTCAGGTGAGCGCTGTGGCCCCTGGGCCTCTTGTTAATGTTGAAAAGTCGTACATTTTGATATCATTGATTTCGGTAAAAAAAATTGTGATTTCGTATTTTCTAAAGACTGTGCTGGTCACCGTAAAATCTCAATTAAAGCGTCTAAAGGGCAGTAAGAAAATATTTTTTCTTCTGTCTTCAATAATTCAGAACTGAAAAATAGACTACACGATCAATGTGTATTGGCCACTAAGGCTTGACAAAGCAGGTATCGTACCAACTTTGTATTTAATTGTGTGGCTTACTATTATTTCAATTGTATTGTAGAGAAAATAGAATTTAGATAAGATAAGATAAGAAAATTTTATTTCCAATTTTGGGCCCATAAGGCATAAAGGTTTCTTACAATGACAAGATAGAAAGTTCTAAAAGAAAGGTTATAGTAAACATATACAAACATAAACACACATACACACACATGTATATATCTGATATAATATTACAAGTAACTGGACATGTAGATGCAGCAGTTGGGGTTATCAAATTGTTAATTAACATGCAATCAAAATCAATATTATCAATATACAAATGTACATATATACCAGTTTACAAATAAATATGTGTCTATAACATTATTTATGAAAACTCATGGCATTATGCCTTATTTTGAAGGCTTTGACAAGATATTCACTTAGCTTTGTAATAATTAGATTATCTTCATTAGACATTAACCAGAAAAATTTGTCTCCTTTTGATAATAATATGAAATTTTTGTTTAGTAATGAGATATCACGAAAAAATTTATCTCTCTCCTCAGTATATAATGGGCATTCAGTAAGAAAATGATATTCATCTTCTATATTGTTTTGGTTACACATTAAACATATTCTTTTGTTTCTATCTAAGGGGATTCTTTGACCAGCATTATTTTTTACAGATTCATATCTGCCTTTTTCAATTCTTAGGTCATGAGCACTTATTCTAAATCTGCAAATGGATTTTCTTATTTCATGAGATTTAATGTACATATATTTTTCCATTATAAAATTTTCTTTAAACATAAAATAAGTAGTAAGTTTTCCAGATTCCAGTCCCTCTTCACGTTTCATTTTCCAATATTGTAGGAAGTGTTTTTTCAAATGTTTCTTAACTTGTTTTTTTAAAAATGTGTTTTTGTATGTTTTACATTCTGGTAATGAGAGATTAATTTTCTTACTATAATAAATTACATTTTTGTACCAGCAGTTAATATTGCCTTGACTAAGGTTAATATTTTCTGTATATGCTTTATGTAACAGGGAAGATTCTGGACTTGATTGCAACCTATGCCAGTACAATAAGATGTTTTGAATAATTGAAAAATACATAGGGTATCTTCCCAGTTCAGAAACTATTGCAATATTAGTACTTTTCTTCCCAGCTTCCAATAGATATTTACAAAATTTTATATTTAAGCTTTCTGTCTCCCATTCTTTAAATATATCGTATAAATGTTTGTTTTTATCTTGTATGCGTGCTGTAAGGGTTCCCCAAATTTCACAGCCATGTAATGCAACAGGCTTTATCATGTGATCAAAAAGATGTAGGAGTGTTTTGATGGGAGGATGAACAGCTTTTAGGTCTTTGTATAATTTGAAAGAAGCTTTAAGCGCTTTATAATATAGATGAGATCTTGCTTCTTTGAAGGATCCACATTAGGTTAAAATAATACCTAAGTATTTATATTTGTTTACACATTCAATAAGGGAATTTTCAAGTGTGAACTTTTCATTAATAAAATGACTACTTTTATTAAAGATCACTACTTTGGTTTTACTTGTATTAATTTCTAAGCACCAGTCTGTACAGTATTTGTAAAGTAGGTCTAATTTGTTTTGCAGTCCTTTTTGGCTATCCGATAATAAAACAAGATCATCAGCATATAAGAGTGAGGAAATTTTCTTTCCAGAAAGAGAAACATGTCCAGTATTTTCTTCATCAAGTAATTTGGAAAAATCATTGAGAAATATTTTAAAAATGTTTGGGCTTAATACGTCTCCCTGTCGAACTCCTATTTCTGGTCTATATGGGGGAGTTAATTTGTTACCTATTTTTATATGATTATGGCTATGTCTGTACATGTTGCACAAAATGTTAAAAAACAGCCCGTTTATATTTAATTGTAATAGTTTTAATTTTATGCCTTCATGAATAACTGTGTCGAAAGCTTTGCGAAAATCTACAAAACAAGCATATAGCCTTTTATTGCCAGTGTTGATATATTTGTCAATTAGACATTTTACTACGAATAAGTGGTCTGATGTTCTGGATTCCTTTGAGAAACCTATTTGAGTTTCATGTATTATTTTATGTTCTATTAAATATGTATTAAGCCTGTTATTTAAAATGATATTAAAAAGTTTTGCTATGCTATTGTTTATTGTTATTCCTCTATAGTTTTGGGGTAATTTAGGATTATCTGATTTAAAGATTGGTGTTGTATAACCCTCTAGCCATTTCTCTGGATATATTCCAGATGTTAATACAAGATTAAATAATTTCAGAATACAGGAGTTTATGTAAATTTGGGATGCTTTATTTCTGCAAACGTCCGTCTCATGCTCATAGTTTCCAGTCGTAAACGTCATAATTATCCTTATAAACAGATATTCAAAACAAGTTCCAGAAAACGTGAATGTTCCACCGAACTGCTCATCAAAATATTGACAAAAAAGTCCATGTCTGTTTCATATTAGGATATTTTACCAGAACGTTAAAACTTTAAGATAAACGCGATCTCATGAACATTTCTATCGACAATTAATTTCTCATATTTCTTGACCAAGATAAAATCATGACTTGCAAGAAGGATATGGAGATAACGAACAGTATTAAATATCAAAGTCCAGAAAACAATACGAAATAGGAACTGAGCAAACACGGACCTCCAAAACATCAGAGGTGGGATCAAGGTGCCATGGAGGATTGAGCATCCCCAGGCGACCGGTTACTCCCGCCATGTGCTCCTGGTCATTTTCCGAAAATAACGGAAATATCAGTCGTCAATTCAGTGTTTAAATAATGAAGTAACAATTAGTATGAAAAATGTTAGTCAGCATTTGACTCAATGATAAATTGTATTTGCTGACAAGGTCATTGTATCGGCCATAGAAATTACGAAATGATGACTTTACACGAGACTGCTGATATTCTTGTTTCAACAACTTATTTGTCAATAATTTACCTTGTTCTAAAAATTGTTCATACGTAGAGCATGATCTTGCGTTTCGAATCAACTGAGATATATAATCTCCGTATGCAGGTAATGAAGGTATATTGCTGCATAAGTAAGGGAATTGACGATAGAAAAGTCAAAGTCATCATGTTTATCATACAGCTTGGTTGTTAGATTACCACTGCGTCTTTTTCAAGTAAAATATCCAAATATGAAACGAATGTGCCAGACTCTGTTTTATCTCTCAGTTGATTCGATATACAAGAGTCTGTTCTACTTATGAACAATTTCTGAAATGAGGCAAGCTACCTACAATGAAGCTGTGAAACAATGATATTAACATTTCACAAAATCTACGGTCAGTATAATGACCTTGTCAGCATATATAATCTCTCAAATTAAATTCAACTAATTATAAGGACATTATTTTACAGTAAATTGATTTACCCGCTTACAAATGATATCACTGAACGCACTTCTGATGTTGACGGAGGATGCTTACTCCTCTATGGCATCTGGTCGTCTGTCTGGGGCCCGTGTTTGCCTTGCTTCTGATTGGTAGTTTCAATGGACTTGTATGATAAATTTTCGTTGTTTTTTTTTATTATTATTCATTGTTGATGCTATTTGAACATTTATTTGAACTCGAAAGAAAGCAGACCAAAGAGGCTTACATTTCCCTTTCACACCGGGACATTTTACTAGAAAAAAAGACGTTAATGGTACTCCGACTACATACCTTTATGAAAAATATGATGACGTTTCAAAAACATTTTTATCGTCAACTTCCCTTATTCATGTGGCAAAACGAGATGAACACCATTAAAGGAAGCTTACAGAACCAAACTTGGATTGTATGCATTGTAAATATCACTTTGTGTGTTTAAAATCAAAGCGTTTTCGTGGATCTTTTAGTATATTTCAAAGATTGGAATAAACTTAGTACTACTAAAATGTAAAGAAATGAAAATGAATTAAATTTGGATTTAAAAATATCAGGTTTAAGACAATGCAGAAATCAAACTGCTGTGAACCATTGCAGGAAATATTATTCAACTATTCAAATTAATACATTAAATAAAAACATAAGGAAGAGAGTGTTAAGAAAGGAGTAACTGTCTGTACCTAAGACAAAGTGTTTATTGGCATACCTTTCATTCAAATTCAAAGTGCAAATGTATTCACATTTGACTGCAAGTGAGCAAATGAATCTACGTATGTGTATTAAAATACAAAGTAAAGACTGATACATTGTATATACCTGAAACGTATCAGACACAAAATCCGAATTTGGATTATAATAATAGTAGTATATACTAATATAATATAATATAATATTATTAATACACAGCATTGGATGACGTTTTTCTAATAAAACTTTTATTTAAATGGGCAATGAATTATAAACCACAGTTTTAACATACTCTTAACTTAAGGCATTTCCACCCTCCTGCTCCTGTGATGTCCTGTGAAGTTTTTTGCAAAAATTGTTATTAATGTAAATTCATTCCCATTAGTTAATGCTTTTTCAAATAGGTGTAGTGCAAATAATTGTAAAGTAAAAGAAATATAAAAATGTATTTCTTCCTTTTTTAATCAATTATTCTATCCTTAAAAATATTAGTAAGGGAAATAACTCCTCATGTATTCAGGCATCTTCTTTATCGTATATAATGTGTAGAATGCTTTCCTTGATATTCATAATTCTAGTTTTTTTTATAAAGTATCACTTACTTTGGAACTTTTAGCTTCCGAATTATGCATTTTAACCAATTTTTACCCAAGACTTATAATAATGTAAACTAAAAATGAATAATTTTTAATGCTGAAGTACACTTCTGTTCAATATTGTTTAACATCTTAAAAAATATGGCAACCTATACATTTTTGCTATTATTAGTTAATTCATACTCTATTCAGAGGAAATAAATGCAGTTTTTCTACTTTGAACCCATCGAATTGTGAGGAGGAATATATCTTAAATAGAGCGACTGGCCATATTCTGATATATCCTGACTTCATTCTAAATAAGGCAAAAATTAGAAACAAATGCTGATAAGTTCCACATTTTCAAATATTTATTCAGTAATATAGAAAAAAAAATCCTTAGCGATAAATATATGTCCGGTAGAGGGCGTTATACAGACTCTGGTCTAACTCCCGAGTCTGTTTATCTCGTAGAATGAGGAAAAAGGATGTGGCAAGAGTCAGCAACAGTATGGTTCTGTTGAGATTGCTGGTGTTAGCATTGTTTGTGTTGCTTGAGTTTTCCGAAGGCGGAGCTGTAAACAACACATAAACACAAGTAAAATTTGTGGTATTACGATCATAATAACAAGTTATTTTTTTATCGAAAGTATTCGGGGAACAGATTGACATTTTTTTTTAAAAAAAACTATCCTCCCTCTAGATAGTCAATTGTTTGGGAGACAAAATTTGAATAAATATGAATTTGGGGTTTAATTACTGCTCTATATAATCTTTCGGAATTCCTCTATAGGTGAGTATGAATTTTGTAAATGCGTAATTACGAAGTTCTCGTGAATAAAGTGATTTCCGGTGTAACTGTCTGCAAACAGCTTAAATGTAAATTTTAGTTTTCCCCTTACAAAAAATACCAGAGATTATCATTGCTTACTATACACTGTAATTATGAAACTTTACTTCAAAACTATTTTTATTTTAATATCAGAGTTTAAATCTCATCGTACCAGTACTTAAATCTAATACTATTCTGACTAAGGTTAAGGCATAGTTTCAGTAAAACTGTTTAGAAGAACAGTTGACAAAAAACGAGCATTACATTATAATCAATGAAAATAACAATGAATTATGGGGAAAAAAAGACATATCAACTTATGTTTTATCTTATGCGTGCAGATGACATGAAATACATATTCTTCCAGAAGAATATAAATTAAACAAAGAATTATACTGTGTTTTGTATTGTAGTGTTTCGTAATAATAGAATTTTGCAAAATAATGACTGTACTTTTTTATGATAAAACATTGAGGATTTAGATGTCAATTTAATTGACACTACAGTGTATTCTGGTAACAGCTTTGTTTATGAGACATAATTTTCAATATGAAAATTCCTTTGGTCTGTCAGTCACTTTAGAAACATATATTGGTGTCTTATCTATCAATTTTTACTGTTAAATAAAGGATTACAAATAGTTTCATGGTAATTTCCTATGCACATCTTGATAAACAAAATCTAAAATCTTTTTTTTTAATTTCAAAATATAATTGGTGAATAATTCAAATTGCTTGTCATTTGGGAATTTTTATGTTAATTCTGGGATAAAAGAGAGTACATTTCAGTTAGGACAGAATCCTTTTTTGAGGACCTGAATTCAAGGGTTAATAAGCCCTGAAAGAAACACTTCTTTTCGTTCGTGACAAGAGACTGGTACAGTTTTGAATTTATACTTATGGAGAGGCTGTCATGAACGGTTGACAGGGTAAGCTTACTCCTCCTAAGAATTTCCTCATCATCATGTCCTTCCTCTCTAATAAAAAATTAAATTTGAACTTACCTGTCTGGCAATTTGCTCCAGTGTAATTGTTAATACAGGTACAGGAGTTCGTTCCCAGGGTACAGAAACCCCCATTTGCAGCCGAGTTGCATTGTGAATCTGCCGTACAAGGACCTCCTACAAACATATACTCATTACTATGTATCGTATGCTGACTACCTTTGTACAGTAAAAGCTTTGTATATTAAAAAAACCTAATATTCTAGCATTGCAAGACGCCTATGACACCTGGTGCTGTGAGTAATAAGCCCACTAAATGACACCCCGCTTAACATATGTCTATAATAGAAAAGTCCATGTTTTGTACTGGGAGATCCGAAATAAGTGTCAGATCAAAAAGTAAAATGAGAGGTGCACAATGGCATTATGTAACAGAGAATCTGTGAAAGTATCATTACATTTTATTCAGTTTTGTAGGGGGAATTGCGCATAAGAGATGGGTATCTTTAAAATCGTATAGCGGATTTTCTTGGCAGGTGTAAAATTTGGCGTTTTGCTTGCTCAAAGGTATCCCAATAATATTGGCGTAATTTATTTTAGCGGACACAGAGTTTCAGCTCTTTGCAGGTTAACACTAAGAAGAGTACTGACTGTTTTAGCGATTAAAATTTTAGCGGCCATCAAAAAACCAAATCAAGCTAAAATTAGCACCCTGCTAAAATAACTCGCTATACAGTATTATAGAAAATGACCCTGATCATTTTTTGTTCTAGGAAGCAAATATGTGTCCGATCATAAGGTAAAATAGGAGGGACACAATGGCATAGTATTACAATGATTCTGTGAAAGTCTCATTAACGTTCAGTGGTAAAAGAGGAGTTGCAGATAAGAGATGGGTTCCCAAAAGAGTAACAGATGGACGGACCTCCCGATCACTTTATACCCTTCCGCTTTTCAAGTTGCTTATACTGTTGTTTAATGTACAAGTGTATATTACCTTGCGCCAAAATGTCCCGAACAAATCCTGTAAAATGAAAAGAAATGTTACATTCATATATTGCGAAGACATGATCTCAAAAACATATCTGACATCATATGAAGAATCAGATTTGTCTATAAAAGACAAGGATTGGATTTTTTTTATAAGTTAAAGTACGTTCAGTATCTTTCATATTCTTACCTAAAATCAGTAAAGCCAGTAAGAAGGGTTTCTTCATCTAGAAATGTAAAAAGTATTGCTTAATGAAGCCTATTTCTAAGAAGTAGAGAAATGAACTCTTTCTATTTTATCTACATCTTTCTCCAACTTCTTTTCTTTTTATAGCTATCTTTAAATCTAATGCAAATTTCAGTTCATAAGCCTGAATTTCTTTTTAAGGGGAGGGAGAGGGGCAACAGGGGCGCCTAGTTTCAGAAAATTAACTTGAGAAAAACAATAACAAAATATTCTATACACAATAACACTGCCAGCGTTACTAAAAGCAAAATGTTTCACTCAAATATGTTTAACATGAATTCAGTGATGAAACTGAATATAACTGCAAAGCTATATAATCATTATGTATTTTGCAGCACGAAAACATCACTGTACAATATGATCGGGTAAGATTAAATTGAAAAAATATATTGTTTGATCATGAGAAATTGTGCACTACGAAAATTGATTTGCAAGATCAGTAAGGCTTAGAATACGTTGAAAACCTCCAGTCGATCATCATACAAATTAATTTTGGGTATATAATGTACATAGACCATGCTATAATTACAGGTAATGCTCTTAATGCTATAGACCAGTCTAAAACACCGGTGATATTATATACAAGTGTTTAAAAACCGGTAATACTGTAGACAAGCCTATAAACACCAGCTCATTTACACTGGTAATACTTAGTAAGAAAAATAAGTGTAATTGTCAGAATGTACGGAAACCCAATAGTGCAAACCAAAAATAAATAAAGAAAAACGAAATTATTAGATAAAGAAAAACGAAATTATTGAATAAAGAACAACGAAATTATATAAAGAAAACGAAATTTTTAAGTAATACGAAAATTATTAAATAAAGAAAACGAAATTATTAAATAAAGAAAACGAAATTTTTATACGAAATCATTAGATAAAGAAAAACGAAATTATTAAATAATATTTCTTTATATTTATGATTACGTGTTTCTTGATTAAATAATTTCGTTTTCTTGATTAAATAATTTCGTTTTCTTTATTCAATAATTTCTTTTTTTCTTTATTTATTTTTGGTTTGCACTATTTGGCTTCCGTAAGAATGATTATACATATACTTGAATATCGACAAAGTCAAATAGAATTACAGAATTATTGGATTTAAGAATGTAACGTCTTCACAGGGAAAAATAGATCAAAATTAAACGTAAAAGATGCCCACTTTCAATTAAATTTATGCTATGATAAAAAGATGTCATTAAAATCTACACTGAAGTGCCCGGGTTTCATTCTTTGATGTTTTAAAAGCACTAAACCTGAAAACACCAAGTCTTAGATTATAAGTCTATCTTTGTGTGATGTTTTAATTATTATTATAAGTTTATCTTTTAATGCCATATTAATATAAGTAGAAAATATTCATCCTAAAGATGTAGAGGCATAACAAATTTCGAATATAAAGCACTGCCAGAGAATTGATGATGTCTGACAAACTGCTGTATCGCCAATATGAATAACAACATAAATCTCATACTTTTTGCTAAAATATATTTTAATGCTTTTTCTTTAATATACACAAGAGCATGATCTACGTATGAGCAATTTCTAAACGAGGTAAATTATTGACAAATTAGTTGATGAAACTAGAATATCAGTAGTCTCGTTTAAAGTCATCATTTTGTAAGTTGTATGGACGATACAATGACTTTGTCAGCAAATACAATTTATCATTGAGTCAAATGCTGTCTGACTTTTTTCATACTGATTGTCAGGTCAAATATTTACACATTTGTTTACGGATTTTTTTTTCATTTTCCGTTCATGACAAGGAGCACTCGGTGGGTGTGACCGGTCAGCAGGGGATGTTCACTTCTCCATGGCACCTGATCCCACCTCTGATGTTTTAGAGGTCCGTGTTTGCTCTGCTCCTATTTTGTACTGTTTTATGGACTTTTGATCTTGAATACTGTTCGAAATCTCCATATGTTTCATTAAGGATGTACTAATTGATAAATTTACCTTTGTCTCAGAGAAGAGAAATTCAGTAGAAACATAAGCTTGGAAATTTGAATTTACTTCTGTGACTGCTGGTATTAATCAACTGGCATCAGTCGCTCGGAATCAACCTACTTAAAACTTGATGGATTACGTGAAATAAAAAATTATAAATGTTCAATTTAAAAAATAATAAACTAAATATCTATGGTTTTAAAATTGTGTATTACTTCATTTTTGTTGTTGTTGTTGTTGTTGTTGTTTTTATCTTTTAAAAAGCATTATACCAATGTTTTAAGAATAAATGCATTTAATCATACTTACCTGATTGGAGGTGTGAAGTAAAATGCTAACACTTGTTGTTTTAGACCAATGATCCTAACATACCACCAAAAAGATATGAAAGGAATCTGTATGATGTGCTCTTAATTACAGACGCAACCGACTTATGAAAGGAATTGTAACCGTCTACCCCTGACTGATGGATTTATTGGTCCATGATATATTAACCACGATCAAGAAGACCAATGGATAAAGGGTGAACAAACGTGTACAACCTATGAATATGTCAGTTGCTTCACCATGTACAGCCAATAGATGTGTCAGTTGCTTCTACATGGCAATCCAAAGAATTTCTCATCTAATTGATCTTATCAGCAATTACATTTTATCAGTAGGTCAAATGCTGACTGACTTTTCTCATACTTATTGTTTGGCCAT